>NW_016107328.1:4727399-4752453 GCF_001604975.1 Cebus imitator
TGAGGCAGAGCCTTGCTCTGTCACCAGGTGCCAGGCTGGAGTTCAGTGGCACGATCTCGGCTCACTGCAACCTCTGCCTCCTGGGTTCAAGCAATTCTCCTGCCTCAGCCTCCTGAGTACCTGGGACTACAGGTGCACGCCACCATGCCCAGCTAATTTTTGTAGTTTTAGTAGAGATGGGGTTTCACCATGTTGGCCAGGATGGTCTCGATCTCTTGATCTCGTGATCCACCCGCCTCGACCTCCCAAAGTGCTGGGATTACAGGCGTGAGCCACCGTAGTTACAGCTTTTTTAATTGTCCCACAGTTCTTAAAGGTTCTGATCTATTTAAAAAAAAAATTCTTTTCCCCTTGCTTTTAAGTTTGGGAAGTTTGTCTTGACATTTATTCAAACCCACTGATTCTTTTATTGCTTGTGTCCTGTTTATTGATAAATCCATTAGGAGTTTTCTTCATTTTTGTGTTTGAGTTTCTGATTTGTGAAATTAAGTTGTCATTTTTTTCTTAGAGTTTCCATTTCTCTGCTTGCATTACTCATCTGTTATTGCATGGTGTCTACTTTTTCTGTTATATCTCTCAGTGTATTAATCATAGTTATTTTGAATTTCTTATCTAATAATTTCAGATTCTCTGCTATTTTTGATTCTTGCTCTGTCTCTTCAAACTCTGTACTTTGCCTTTTAGTATGCTTTGAATATTTGGTCAAAAGTTGAACATGATGTACTAGGTAAAAGACACTGAGGTAAATAGGCCTTTAGTATAAAGTTATACTTATCCAGCTATGAATTAGGCTGTGCTTACCATTTGCTATAGCTACAAGTGTCCGTCACTAAAATCTCTGCTGACCTCATTTTATCTCCCCTATTATATTTGGTTTTCCCTAAAGGCTTCTTAAATAAGATCTGAGACTTGCAGTTCTTTCAGTTATGATTCCCTGTTACAAAGGAGCCCTGTTGATGGGTGGTAGGGTGAAGGAGAGAGGAAGCATTGTAGAGTCCTATTACTAGATCTTTGAGCTTTGCCCCTGGGCTATGACCTTCACAAGTACTTCTCCGTCCCTCTCCTACTATATGATATAGGAAGCTGGGAGGAAGCTGGAATTTGATATTTTCTAGGTTCTGGTAAAATCCAAGGTGCTTAGGCTCTGCAAAAATAATTTCTCTTAGGGAGATTATTTATTTATTTTTCTTAAGGAGAACAGAATGTTCTGCATATATTTTAAAATAGTTATTTTTCTTTTCCCTATGTGAGAAGCATAGGACATTTTTCTCTGGGAGTTAAAACTCAGGAAACTGTGGGGGTCATCTTGATACTGGCCCAACTTAATGTTTCAACTTGCAAGTTTGCCCACTTTGAGTCTCCAGCAGTTCATCAGTAGTTTATCTTTTTCTACCATGATCCTGCCCTAACAGAGTGCTTCTGTTTCTGGCTTTCAGCTCTAGTACTCTGTGATTCTCTGTATCTGTCTGTCTCTCAAATTTTGGGTGCTATAGTTTGCCCTGTGATCTCAATTTGCTGGTGGATCTAAGAATAGTTGTTGATTTTCAGTTTTATTTTTCACTTGTTTTCCATTTCGTGGACTAAGTGACAACTTTTTAGCCCATTACATTTCAGACCAGAAAGTGGAAGTCTCTATTATCTTCTATAGAATGTCTGCACAGCAAACAACTTTAGAAGATGGAGAGAGTAACTCCTTTGGAAGTCAAGAGAAGGTTTGATTACAGCTTTGGGAGATAATGATTATCTTTTTCCAGAGCAAAAGGTAGGCATGCTTACTGCCCATCAATAAAGACTCAGGTGTTCTAGCTCAGGGCTCCTCCCCCGACTTACCACAGATACAGGTGTCACCTGACCCTATTTTTGCCATGCAGTGGGAATTGGGACTTAAGGAATTTGACCCTAGGAAATTCTTACAGTTTACGTATTGCTATTACTGTGAGTAATAAAGTCCTTGGCCTTTGACCCAAGAGACTCATGTCTTTTGTCATCATTATCGGAGCTGCACCAGGCTAACTTGTTCTCTTGTAAATAGAATAAATCTTAGACCCTTCATAGCTATTTGCAACTGGTCTTATATCTTTACCAGAGCATAGTGGAAAAGTAGAGATATATAATTAAATTTCCAAAAATTTACTTGCTATTAATAATAATTATTTCAGATACTTTTACCTCTGTCCAAAATTTCTTTTTACTTGGTAATTGTAAAGAGGAGGAGGGACCTCCTCTGTCTTCTGTTTTTTTCTTTTCCTCTTTGGTCTCTCTCCTCCCACCCTCATTCCATCTCCTTATTAGTTAAAGATTGATGTGCTGGAATTCTGCTTTGGGTTCTCTTCGTCTTTTTTTTTTTTTTTTTTTTTTTTTTTTTTTNGCCAGACTGGAGTGCAGTGGTGCGATCCTGGCTCACTGCAATTTCCGTTTTCTGGTTTCAAGCAATTATCCTGCCTCAGCCTCCCGAGTAGCTGGGACTATAGGCATGCACCAATATGCCCGGCTAATTTTTTTTACTTTTTAGTAGAGACGGGGTTTCACCATGTTGGCCAGGATGGTCTCCATCTCTTGACCTCATGATCCACCCACCTCAGCCTCCCAAAGTGCTGGGATTACAGGCGTGAGCCACTGTGCCCGGTCGGGTTCTCTTCATCTTGCCCTGAGTGAGCTTCTTGTTGTTGACTCCTAAGTCCTTGTCTCCAGCTATATCCATCCCCTGACTACAAGATGTGTGAATCCAAGTGCTGACTATATATCTCCAGATATTGTTCCACAGGCATCGAAAACAAAGCACGTGCACACTGAGCATAGTGATCAAGCATGAAGATCCTGGAGGCTTCACGTTGTACAGAGTTAACTCCAGTTCCCTCCCTTGCTGCTTAACCACAGGCCAAGTGGCTGGCAACATAATGACAAAACCTGAAGCTAAATTGCCAAGGTTAAAATCTCATAGCCACTCATTTGTCGTGATTTACTGGATTAAAGCACTTGTCATTCTTTCTTATAATTCCATATTTAATTAATATCTTAGCTACTTTATTAGAAACTAAGATCTTTAGGGTAGGGCCCACGTTTTATTTACCATCACATTCCCAATGTCAAGCATAGTACCTGCTATGTAGTAACCATTAAAAAAATACCTGTAGTAAGCATTAAAAAATACCTGGATGATGGAAAGGCTGAATAGATAAATGCATGAATTAGGCTGGCAGCAATGGAAACAGTCTGGAGAATTTAGAGGGTTGGCAATGTTGCAGTTGTCTTGACTGTTAATGAACTATAGCCACATTGATTTAGTATTGCTAAACATTTGAATTACTTCTAAGTTTCTACTCATATGGCACAGAGTAATAGGAGAATCTTTGTACTGCTTTCAAATATTTTTCTTTTTCACTTCTTTGGTATAAATCTCTAGGGTGAAATACTCTAGCTGAGAATTCTGGAATAATTTTCTTCTCTTGCTACATAATCTACAATTTTTATTACAAGAGATTGGCCCATTTTTCCATAGATATTTGGACCTTTGTCTCTAAGAAAGGGCTGGCCGAGGGGCCCACAGTCACTGACGTCAAAGACATGAAGGTTTATATGCAGAACCTGAGAATCTGTTTGCCCTTGCTGGATTTAAGAATTTTCTTAAAGGCCTGAAATTAAAACATTTGGCATCTCTTTTTAGAAAGAGAAATACTGGTTTAAATATAAAGAAAGTAAAATACTTGATTTATAATTAGAGATCCCTAGAGTGGTAAAATAATGAAATAAGGGATCATCAGTCATTTTTATTTATGAAAAAGGGAGGTGAATCAGATGCATTTTTAAAGTCTGTGAGAGACTGCCTGGTACAATAATGATGACTATAACTTATTGTCACTTGTATGTTTCAGGCACTGTGTTAACTGCTTTTTATAATAAAGACTATTACTATTTAATTTAATTTTCGCAAAATACACATGAAGCAGAGAGTATTATTATCTTCATGTTTTTTAATCTATGAGAAAGCACAAACAGGTTGAGTAGCTTTCCCAGTAAGTAAATTGGGATTAGAATTCAAATCTGATTAAGTCTAAAGCCACAGCTGTAGTGCCCACAGGCTCATCAATAAACAGATTACTGCTGTAATCAGATAAAGCCTACAATCAAGTTAATTTACCTGAAACTGTGTGTAGTGATATGAATATTCATTATTTTGTGACAAGGAACCAAGCTTTTCCTATACAGGAGAGCTAGGAAATAAGGTCCAAACTTCCTCTCCCTTAAGTAAAGAATGTTAGAAGAAACCTGGGGTCATTGTGTGATCCTCTTACCAATCCTCTATTTGCTTCTTCCAGTGGGAGGGAAACTGGCTTATCTGAGTGGTCAGTGTCTGCCAGTCATTGAGATGCATTTCACTAATGAGTGAAGTTACTGTCCATCTGTCCACAATCCACTGGGGAACATTATTCAGTCATCTTTACCTAACAATTGGCTAAGTAAGTTCATACAGGCTCTGCAGATCTTACTGTCTCCATCTTCCTCTACTGAAGGCACAAATGAGCACATGGGAACCAAAATTTGGATTATGAGAAAGGAGTAGGAATTCCTTCTTCTGCCATAATTGTGCATTTGTCTTCAATTCAGCTTTTGCCAAAAGCTTGCGTTAGCATTCTGGGCAGTCACATGACCAGTAATAACATATATGGAGCACTTCTTTCTCCATTTGGCTCTAGATGGTTGTATGTGTACTCCTACAAAACAGAACCCCGGAGAAAGGAAGTGAGTGGTGGATCGTAGGCATCCAAGTCACAGCCTATCCCCCTAATGCGCTTGGAAAATTGGTTGGTGTACTTTGGTGCTTATATAATTTGGTTCTCTGTTCCCAGTTTTGAAATCATGTAACTCCAGTGTTAGAGGCAAGCTCGAATATAGTTCATTAAATCTTTCCCATTTTATCAGACATAGAAATGTGCTTAGGACCATACCAGTTTGTTCTTGGCAAAGCAGGGATCAGGTTACAGGCCTTCCAACTCAAATTTAGTGCTCTTTCTCTCAAGTTATCTAGCCTCAAGATGGCTGACTTCAGTAGCCTCAATGCCTTGTCACCCCCTTCTCCTCCCCATGTATTTTCACTGAAGCCAACTTTGAATGCGGAAGCAGAAGAGAATCATCAGAGTGACTCTTGTTCAGCACCTTCGTTTCATCAAACAAGCACATCTAATACTTACATTATGCCAGGAACTGTTCTCAGCACATCAAAAATGCTAACTTTTGTCTTTAATAAATCTCATGGAGTAGCTTTTATTATTGCTCTCATTATACAGATTAACAAAAATTGAGTCCTGGAGAGGTTGAGTGATTTGCTTAACCTCACAAACTTGATAAACATTGCAGTTCAAAGACACCGTGGCTCCAGAGCCCTGGTGAGAGACTACTACGCTGTGCTGCTCTTGTGTTGATTAGGAAGCAGGGTCCTGGGTTGGGGAAATGACTTCCAGGACACTTTAGTGAGTTGGGGGCAGAGCGCAACCTCTGGTCCCCTGGGCCAGAGATCTCTCCTTGACATCATGCAAGTTAGCTCAGGTTATTTTCTTTATTTTCTCAAATGGCTCAGGTTTTATACTTTTAATTCTAAATAGGATTCATCCACCAAAAAACTCAAGATCATTTTTCAATGTCTCACCTTTATTTATGTTTTCGGGGAAGGAGAGTTTAAAAGAAAGTCAGCAGTCTGGAAAATGAAACATTCTGCCCTTGTCTCCTGAACACAGACAGGCCAAGCTGTAACTCCAATCACTCTTTGTACTGCTTGGTCGTAAATCCCTTCAGACTGAGTTGGCATTAAAATTAATGGGAGAGCAGGGTCTAGCCTTAAATCATAGTGAACCAACCAATGAGACCACTGAAAAAGTCTGCCTCCTTTTATTTCTGACACTGACTTGGGCAGATGACTTACTGCTGTTACAAAGGCCCCACACCTCATGACCCTTCAGCAAGTTCCTTTGCCCGAATACTTAACAGGTTGTTTTTCTCTCTTCATTCTTTGTATCTTTCTGATGTGGGCCAGACATAAAAGAACATCCTGCTTTCTATGGAGAGGGCCCAGACTTGGCAGGCCCGTCTCCTCTGGCTCTGCCACTAACTTACTGTGTAACCAGAGCTGAGGAATTTCATCCCTTCAGCCTTGATTTTCTCATCCGTGACACTGAGAATATGGCATTGCAACCACATTTTCTGTGCATTAGAGAGCACATTCTTCTTTTGACTATTCCTAAGGCGTGGCAACAGCCCTACTGTCCTATTTACCTAACACGTGGACTCAAGGCTATTCCATGTTCTGTCTCATCTCTGGTCCACAGTATGCACACCTGGGCCTGATGGAGTGATTTGGCCAAAACTACTGAGTGACATGGTAGTGGGGCTGGGATGAAGAGTTGGTTTTCTAGGGCTACTGTCACAAATGACCACAAACTGGGTGGCTTAACACAACAGAAATTTATTCTTTCACAGTTTTGGAAGCTGGAGGTTTAAAATCAAGATGTTGAGAGAGCTACATTTTCTCAGAAGGCTCTAGGCTTCCTTCCTGGTCTTTGCTTTGCTTAGGATGTTGCTGGAAATCCTTGCCACTCTTCAGCTTGTGGTTGCATCACTCTGGTCTCTGCCTCTGTTGTCATATGGCACTGTTTTTGTGTGTCTTTTCTGAGTCTCTGTTTCCAAGTTTCCTTCTCCTATAAGAACACCAGTCGTTGGATTGAGGGCACACCCTAATCCAGTGTGACCTTGTCTTAACTTGATTACATCTGCAAAGATCCTATTTCCAAATAAGGTCACATTCACAGGTACCAGAGGTTAGGACTTGCATTCATCTGTTTTGGACTAAACAATTTAAGGCACAGAAGAAAAGAACCAACCCAACATGTCTGGTCCAGTATTTATATCTGACCAGGAGGGATGATAATCAAACCTAAAATGAAAATGTTACGAGATATTTTTGGCTGAAGGGCAATCACAATTAATAATAAAATGCCTGATATTTACATGATGCTTTTTATGAGTGTTTTTAGGCTTTTTTTTTTCTTTTTGACATTTACAAAAACACAATGAGGCCAATAAGGCAAATATTACTCTATCCATTTTATAGATGAAGAAGTTTAGATACAGATTTATTATAGAGATCTCCCAAAAACATTTTTGTTTCCTCTGCTTTTATATCCTCTCTTTCCCACGCTGTCTACCAACAGTGTGGGAATGAGAGGATATAAAAGCAGAGGGAACAATTATAAAATGAGATAGACAGGGTGCCTGTATGAACTCACAAGAATGTGGCAAGATCCAAAGACTACGATACCTCAACTCTCGTCTTCAGATCCACTCCCCATATAAACCAAGCAACATTCTGAGACTCAGAGTGGCTCATTTAAGTCGACTAATGAATAAGTAGTGTGATTAGATTTTGCTCTAAAAATTTTATATCAGTCCTATTTTATCACATAAAGTGCTATAATTCAAATATGAATCATTGACAAAACCAGATTAAATTTGCAGATATTTCTTTTATGGGTTGCAATTTTCAGGTAATTACATTGGTTTTTGCTGGAGGCCTCATCACTTTGTAGCCACCCTGATAAACACAGATTTTGCAGCACATCTGCTTGTGATGCAGCTGGACTTTTCTTAATCAGTGGAAGCAGATCCCCAAGGCTATATAATTATCCACTAACTTAAGGAGGTCAAGGACAGTGCGGTTGCAACTGTACTTTTGCTTGAAAAAGCATTGCAAACGTTTCCAGATAAGTCTTTAATGTCTGGGGAATACTTGTTCTCAGTCAGGGCTCTCGGCCTCTCTCCTGCATAGAGGCCTGTGTAGAGAAGATGAGCCTACTATCCTTAGAAAGACCTACTTGCAAAGTTGGCCCTAGGCTGACATCTTGGAACTTTGATAGTAAACAGTTACCTTCTCTATATTGATATAAAACTTTCCATAATAATAAGAATGGGTCTTTGGTTTGTACCAACAGTGTAGTTTAGCTGAACACCTGCTTCCTTTCAAAGAGTCTGGAATTTAGGTACATGCCAGGCAGAGTGTCTACACAACTATCTCTCAATAAAAACCTTGGATGCTGAGTCTAATGAGCTTCCTTGGTAGATGACATTTAATATGTGTTATCATAACCCATTCTGGGAGAAGTTAGGCATGTCCTGTGTGATTCCACTGAGATAAGACTCTTAGAATCTTGCTGCTGATTTCCTATGAAGTTTACCCATGAACATTTTCCTTTTGCCAATTTTGCTTTGTATCTTTTTGCTACAATAAATCTTAGTTATGATAACAACTGTATGCTAACTATTGTGAATCCTTCTAGCTAATTTCTAAATTTGGGGGTAGTCTTGGGACCCTGATACAAGATCCTTCTATCCCCAGACCTTCTCGACATCAGAGAGAGTCCTCTTATTCTTGTTCCTCTCCAGGGCTTTTTCTAGAAGGTCTTTGAGGAGGAGGCTCACACTGGAATTTCGTTACTACAGATGGTGTCTGACAACCCCTAGCTTGTTAGTTTTTCTAGCTAATGGTATATCCAGGGCTTGGTTATTTCATTATTATATTTTCCTGATCTAATGCAGGGAATGCTTATTTTCGAGGAAAGATAAGCTTATCTTTGTTTCTGGCTTTAGTTTGGCTGAGAGGACACATTTGAAAACATTTTGGAGAACAAAGTTATTTAAGAAATATGATGTACCTATCAATCATTTTTTATTATCTATTATCTATTTCTCTATTATCTATCTACGTATCTTCTATTTATCCATCTATTATCTACCATCTCCCAACTACTCTGTTCACCACCCCTCTACATTTGCCATCATCACCTACACCGCAAACTAGCTCCATCATCAACATTTGAGTCTCACTGTCATCATCATCATACCCACCTTCCTCACGCAGTCTCTTTGGCAATTACTGCTACCTCCATTATCACAATTGATACTATTACCATATCACAATTGATACTATTATCAACTCCATCTCTGCCACTAGCCACACCATCACCACCATTGTCAATATCTCTATCAAGTTCTGTCATTTCTTATATCCTCTGAGTGTTATCCTTACCTCCAGCACCTCACCACCAGCTAGGTCAGTATTCACTCTCTAGCACAGTTCATGCCACATTGGTACTGCCCAATGAATCAACCAGGTAATCATTATTTAATAATTGGTTCAATAGCACCATTTTGTTAGCAAAGCCATCAGCATGATAACTATTAAAAAACTGAGAAAATAACAAATTTTTAAAAATTCTCCAAAGAAATTAGAATGCTTTATGGTGATCTGAACTAGGTAAATTCTTCTATGTAATAGGAGCCGCAGGCTGGTCTCCAGTATGATGAAGCAATGGAAAAGTACTGAAAGAGACAAAGGAAGAAATCAACACCAACTTCTAGAGCAGACCATAAGCCCTTAAATCAGCACTGTGCTCAGACATTGAAGACATTGGTCAAGAGTGTGGTGAAAATCTTACAGCAGCCAACAGAGAATTTAAATCAACACTTTATTTATTTCCCACTCCCTATTTGACTTTCATAAAAACCTACATTAGTAAAGAAAACTTTAGCATTATTGATATTAAAAGGCATTTCAGCCAGCAGATGGGGAAGTAGGAGCCTTGCTAGGAGTGGCTGGGGTGAGGGAATATCTGAAATGCATGTTTTGTCAGCCAAAGGAGATGTCCTGGCTCTGGCATTCCTTGTGCCTGGATGTGGCCTTCTTTAGAACTGGTGGCCTTTTGTTGCGGTGGGATAGAGTAGAGCACTTCTGGTTGACAGAATCTAGGAAATTTTTATTATCTCTTTCCCAGACTATGGCTTGGATATAGTTGGCTTGTGTCTACCAAATCTCATTCACTTTACCAGACAGCCCATAATAACTCCTTGAGTTCCCTCTGAATACCTACGTCAGGCCTCCAGACATTAATGATTATAGCCATGATGCAAAAACAGGAGGGAAACAGTCACAGGTAGGTGTGTCCTCATATACTTTCCTTGTACTCCTCCTTCTCTCTCTCTCTTTCTCTTTCTCTCTTTCTTTCTCGTAGCTGAGTCTATTTGGCTTCTGTTAGTAGTCACAGGGATTCACAGGAGGGAATTTTGAAGCTATAGGCCAGGTTCTGGGGCTCGGGCTCATGTTCCTCTGGCTTTGCATCTTGCTTTGACCTTAGGTATTGCTACAGTTTGGATATGGTTTGCTTCTCCCCACCAAATCTTATATTGAAATTTGATCCCCAGTGTGGCTATGTTGGGAGGTATTTGGGTCATCGGGACAGATCCTGCATGAATGACTTGTGCCATTGTTGTAGTAGTGAGTTCTGACTCTCATGAGACTGGATTGGTTTTTGGGAAATTGATTAGTTCCCCTGAGAGGGAGTTATTATAAAGCCAGGATGCCCTTTGGGCTTGGACCCACTTTTCACTACTCACTTCCCCTTTGACCTCTGGCATGCTTTGACGCAGCACGAAAGCTCTCATCAGAAGCCAAACAGATGCCCATGCCATGCGTCTCGTGCAGCCTGCAGAACTGTAAGCCAAATAAACCTTTTTTCTTTATGAACTATCTAGACTCAGGTATTCCTTTATAGCAACATAAAGTGGACTAAGACAGGTATCATTTCTGATTTCTGGAGCTTCTGCCTTGGTACCAAGACTCATCCCCATTTGGTCTCATCTTTCAATTCAGTTACTGAGTATCTCATTTTTGCTGATGTGCCTGAATTGTCACCTTGAATAGTCATCTTAAACTCACCCTTCTGGAACTGGGGCTTGTCCTGCTTTTGCTTCTGTGCTGAGGGACTGTGGTCCATTGACTATACGTTTATTGAATTTCCATTTTGCAATGGGCATTTTCCATAATAATGCAATTGGTAAAACATAGCCTCTGCCTTCTTAGAGCACTCACTCTATTGAGGGATACTGTCCCTTATACAGATGATTGCTGCAGTGTGGGAGAGTTATGTGCAGGGTTTGGGACTGAAAACAAGTTGAGGAAAGGCTTCCTGGAAGACATAACATCAAATTGTGTTTTGCAGCTTGGATATAATTTAACCAGACACACTAAGGGTGAAAAGCACATTTGCAGCAGAGGAAAGAGAATGGGCAAAGATACAGGACATGAAAAGAATGTGGGTATGTGCAGGACTAGAAGCTGTTCGGTAGTATTTGAAGATAGTTTCACACAATTCAGCACATAACATACCCTTTGTTTTATCTCTCCCTTTGCTCGTCATAGAGTCTGAAACTTCACCATTCAATACGTACCTTTTGGTTCTGGAGGTTTCTTATTCTCAAACTATTATGGACATAACTATGGAAACTTTTATGGTTGACCACCTTGGGAAAGGTGATATCTTGAGGGTTTATTGGCTGACCCATATGGCATCTTCTCCACAGAGAACATGCACATGGCAGTGAGGTTGTTATTATGCTGCGGGAAGGCGTCCCTGTGGAGGTAAATAATGCCAGAGACCAATTAAGTTTACAGCTGTACCAGGGCTGGCTCTTCCTGGCCATATCCTAGCCCTAGAGTCCTATTGTTGGACAAGCTCAGTTCCTCCTATCTATCCCTTGAATCTTTCCTCTAATCTTATCCTATACCTGCTGGCCTATACCAGAGATATATGCTATAGGCCTGAACCATTGCTCGAGCTCCCAAGTGGTCTCTCTGCCTCCAGCCTTTTCCTCCTGAAATAAATCCCTGAATTGCTATATTGGAAATGCAAATCTGCATCGCTATCCCCTAAAAATCTTTCTGTGGCTTTCCTTCCTTGAGCTTTTCCATAGCATGCCACCAAAGCACTCAGCATCACGGCCCCTGCCTGTCCCTCCAGCTGTATTTCTCCTAATTCCCCCAGCATCCTACTTCATTTTACAATTCATAGTTTTGTTCATAGTCTTGATATTCTATATTCTAATCAAGACCTGTTCATGATTTAATAAAACATTATAAACAAGCAAGAAAACAAATAGATGAATAAACCAACAGGTAACTGGTGATGAAGAGTTGGTAGATAAAAAAGTATTCTTTGGATTATCATCAGTATATTGGGATGGAAGAATGTGAAAAAACAGCCTCAGCTGATACTCATGATAGAAAGAAACCCTGCTATGAGAGTTATTTCTACTTTCTATCAGTCTACTCTGCTCGCTTTCCAAATTACTCCCATTAGTCCCCATACTGCTTCTGCTATAACCGGTCACTGCCACAGGAATGGGCCACGGCTAGTAAGTACTACAGTCAAACTAGAAATACCTGGTGCTCAAGTCTGTGCACTTCCTTCCACTCCCCATTGCCTTGTAGAACCATCTCATGCTCTGGAAATATGCATTTAGTGTTGAGGCAAATACGTGGTTTTGTGCCAGTGGCCTGTATTCTCCTACCTTAAAGAAAACCTGGACACCTCCTCAGAAACAGAAATGAGAATTCTCTGATTTCTCCAGCTGTAAAGTGAGTGGGGCATGGGCTGAGAGCCAGAAGACCTGGGTCATATCTTTTTTCTATCCATCTGTTCTCACTGGGATTATAATTTTTTCATTAGCTTCATACTGACTGGCCTCTCAAAAATTACTAAAACTCTCCAGGTTCTCAAAATAGCTGAGTCTTTTAGCTTTACCGTTCTTTCCATACAGGAACTTAAATGAAATTCCCCAGCACCAGGTCTTGGTGAATCTAGGAACACCGGCAGAACTTCTGCAGAGACAGTCTTCGTTCACCAAGTTTCCAGCATTTATCTTCGGGTCCTTTCTTACCTTAGGGCATCACCACCTCTTGACATTTTGGGGCATCCCCACCCTGGCCTAGCATACCGGTTGATCTTTGTCTCTCTTAATTTGGTGCCTGCAGTGACTGAGCTTCAGAGACCTGATCTGCTGCTCCAGGGTTTTCATTGTCATTTGAAGCAGGTCTTAGACACCCCTTGCTAATAGGTATCTCCACTGAAACCCCGGAATTCAAGTCAATCATGTATATTAAGAATACTCTGTCATCCAGAATTCTGCCACTCCCACTCAGGCTGCAACAGGATGGGGCCAAGCACCTACACTTCCCCATCCAGAGAAGTCTCCTACTGGAGAGTCAGAGCTAAGGGTGTTTAGATGGCTGTGAGGGGTGTTTGTCTTTTAGTGTTCTTGAGAGATAGCATCTGGGCTCTCACATCCCACTATGTGCGTATTAAGAACCAACCTGAAGGAGTCAACCTAGAATTCACCTGGGAACAGAAAACAAAATGATTACAGGACTGATTCACAAGGAAAGAGTAAAAGAACAAATTATGCCAAGGTTGACTGAGCAGTCACAGTGGTTGAGGTGATCATGGAGAGTGACATAAACTCAGAATGATGCAAACTCTAGGAGAGAGAGAGCATCTGATACAAAGTGAGACTGAGAGCAGCTGCGGGGCTGGACTTAAGACAGGGAAAGCTCAGTGGGACAATAGGACAAACTTCCAAAAACAGAGGACATGGATTATTGATATTAAAATTTATTGGGTTTCTAACATATGCCACACACTTTATTTACATAATCTCATTCTGTCTTAAAATAACTCTGCAAAATATTTTACTTAAAATAAACACATTTAGTAATATAAAAAGTTGAATTATTGAAAAATTCAGTCTCTAGGGGCAGAAAAGAGAGCATTAGGAAGAATAAATGTTGGGCTTACTACCTAGGTGATGGGATGATCTGTGCAGCAAACCACCATGGCACACGCTTACCTATGTAGCAAACCTGCACATCCTGCACATGCACCCCTGAACTTAAAATTAAAAAAAAGAATTAAAGTTCAGGGAAACTTACCTAAGTTCATATACCCAAGGTTTAGCACTCTCTTTCTGATGCCTTCTCTCCCTCCCATCTTCTTTCCCCTCTTCTTTCTTCCCTTCTTTTCCCCATTTCATGGTGCTATACTTTCTCTAGAGTTTTATTATTAAGGAAAGACATTTTAGAAGTTCTTAGAGCACTCTTTGCTTCCGAGGTACCCAAGGGACTAAGCTGAAGGTCCCAGGTTTGACAGACAATTGTCCTTAACACTTGGTTCTAGACCAGCCCTGGTGCTTCATCTCATACCCTCATGGGGACATATCCTTGTGAGTCCAAGTGTGGCTACCAAACTAAATTTCTTTCATCATTCTCTCAACAGACTTGGCTTATGTCTTCCTGATCCCAGGCCTTCCTATATATTTTTCCCCCTCTTGGGATGCATTAGTTGAGTGACATGTTATGCAACTTAAAAAATAATTAAAAAATAAATTTATTTAAACAATGTATGCTATGGTTTGGCTGTGTCCCCACCCAAATCTCATCTTGAATTGTAGCTCCCATAATTCCAATTTGTCGTGGGAAGGACCTAGTGGGAGGTAATCGAATCATGGGCACAGGTCTTTCCTGTGCTGTTCCTCTGATAGTGAATAAGGCTCATGAGTTATGATGGTTTTATAAAAAGTAGCTCCCCTACACATGCTCTCTTGCCTGCTGCCATGTAAGATGTGACTTTGCTCCTCATTTGTCTTCTGGTATGATTGTGAGTCCTTTCCAGCCATGTGAAACTGTGAGTCAATTAAATCTCTTCCCTTTATAAATTACCCAATCTTGGGTATGTCTTTATTAGCAGTGTGAGAATGGACTAATACGAGGTAGAAATTTATTTTTCACTTATGAAACAGATATGAGTGATCTTGAGTCAGAGGGGCAGCTGTCCTTTACAAGAACATCAGATCCCAGAGTTGTTCCATCTTCTCGCTCTGCCATTTCCAAGCTGTTGTCCTTGCTGCAGGTTGATGCTGGCTCCTCTATACCCACATTCTAGATCAGGTGGTTTGTTAAGGGGATAAGTAGGACAGTGGGCTAATCACCTGAGCTCACATCCCATTATCACATGGTCATGCCTAGTTGCAAAGAGGTGGGAAATACGGATTCTGTTGGGCAGCCATATTCCCAGCTGAAACCAGTAAGTTCCACCACTAAAAGGAAGAAAAGGAGAATGGACACTGGAGGATATTTGAGAGAATATCTCACACATAAATTGGCTCCTTCCATCTTTTTCATGTGTTATCTATCCCACTGAGATGTCACTTAAAAAATATTAGTTTAAGTTCCAGGATACATGTGCAGGATGTGCAGGTGTGCTACATAGGAAAACGTGTGCCATGGTGGTTTGCTGCACCTATCAGCCCATCACCTTAGATATTAAGCTCCACATTCATTAGCAATTTATCCTGATTCTCTTCCTCCCTTCACTCCCAACAGATCCCAGTGTGTGTTATGCCCCTCCGTGTCCACATTTTATTGTTCAACTCCCACTTATGAATGAGAACATGTGTTGTATGGTTTTCTGTTCTTGTGTCTGTTTGCTCAAGATAATGGCTTCCAGCTACATCCATGTCTCTGCAAAGGACATGGTCTCGTTCCTACATGGCTGCATAGTGTTGTATGGTATATATGTACCTTTTCCATGAATCTTTCTCTAACCACACAGACCTACCTGCCCCATTTGTTTCTACCCCAAATGTATCATTTTCCAAATCGCCTCAGAATGTGCCTGTTTACTGTCCATTTCTCCCTATATACTGTGAAAATGTTGAGAATAGAAAGCTTGCCTTATTCATCTTTATGTTCCAATTCCTCTCACAAACCTTGGCCACTGTAGGCAGTCGACAGGCTTATATGAGAGAGAACGAATAATTTAAAGTTAGCTGAGAAACATCACTGAACAGAATACTGCTGCAGGATTTCAAAAGATAAAATGTTCGTTCTAATGGATTTTTGATAACTGATTTTCATATAAAGCTTAAATGCTTCCTAGGCAACTTTCCCTAGGTAATATTTTATTTTGATTCTGACTCTCATACCAAACAGTGAGGCTGATAGAGTGTAATATTCCTGCCAACCTGTAGCTCAAGAAACTAGGGCTTGGAACTTTTGAGGTTTAGGTAAGCCATGCAACCAGGAAGTAGTGAGGCCTGCTTGGAATGGAAGACAGATTCTTTCATTGTAAATCAAATGTCTTCTCTCATTGAAGGGGACTATTTCTGGGTATATAGGTATACAAAGGACCAGAGAGTTTAAGTGACTAAGGCAAAGACAAAGGAATGAAACCTAAGTTCCCAACCAGGACAGTGTCTCCCATTCCTTCCAGGCAGATTCATAGATGTGAGCCCTTTCATCAAATTCTCTGGGTTCAAAATGATTAACTATGTGTTGATAAGCAGGTTATATAAATCATCTAAACCTGAATTTCCTTTTCTATGAAATAAGGATAGTAATGTTTGAAAGTTATTGTGAAAATGAAATGAGACATGAGTAAAGAACTATGGCATACAAGGTGCACTCAATTACATGTTAGCTATCAATCATATTATTATTCATTTTATTGTGAGCCGGAATTCATTTTTGAGTCCCCTCAAAATAGTAAAAATTACCTTTTATAGATCACCTACATTTTATGTGCTCCATTGCAACAGCCTATCCCCTGTAACCTCAGAAGACAGGTGATTCCTGCAACACTCACACTTCCTGATAAAGAAATTCATGCTTATTTGTTCCTTGAGCAAGAGGGACTGTCTTCTGAACCATGTTTCCTTTTTCCCTGACTACAGTGGAGATTATAGTAGCTAGGTAAGCTGATCAGGTTCTCAAGAATTTATGCTCAAAAATTTAGAGAATAACCTAGCTGTGTGAAAGGGCAGATGTGATGTCCAAGTAAGTAGAGACCCAGTGTAGTTGAACAGTTATTGTGCCTCAGGAGTGAAGAGCCATGAACTCTTGTTTTTGGAAGCACCACAGGTACTCAGGCTCCAGGAATCGATGGAGCTTCCACAAATTCTGAGTAGTCTTACAATTCTGGATTCAAATAGGCTCCAGGATCTACAGTTATTTTTGGCTTCCTATTGAAAGCTGTTTCTCCTTAGCCCATTTTCCTTAGCTTTCTGAGGCAAATTCAGAACTTCTCAGTTATTTTTAATTAATAGACAAACACAGGTAGCCATTGCTATTTTGTATAGATAAAGAAAGTGAAATTCAAAGAGGTTGGTCCTTATCTTTAAGCCACAAAGTTAGCTAGTAGTGGAGCTGGGATTCAACTCAAGGTTTCCTTGGCATCATGACGGTTCTCTTCTAATTATTCTATTAAACCAAGTAACTGTGAGTGTCCCTGGACTGCACATAACCTCTTTTATATTTTGGTGAATTATTTAAGTGATATTCTTCATTTTTTCCCATTAACCAGAAGGAATATAAGATCAGGTATACTTGAGACAGCTTTTATTTAAGAAAAGAGCAGGGGTGTGTCCCGTATGTTTTGGAGCTGGATTTTTCTTTTCCAATTTAGAAGCTGAAAAAGTATTATCAACTTTAGCAAACCTTGGTTGAAGACTTGTGGAGCATAAAGATACCTTGAAAGGGTTGCTGAAAACTGATTTCTGCAGGAATAATGGATAAGTGGATGCTTACACACGAAATCCCTTTAACTGGTCAGGGAATAATGTGGTCGATTTTTGTTGCTTTTATTTCTTCAGGAAATTGCTTCAATTTTTTTTTTGTACAACCAACATAAAAGTAAAGGAAAATCATAGTTTAGTCAGAGAGTAATAACATCAGTAAAAGCGTAGCATCATTGGGGGAAAGTGGCAGGTGTCTCTCACACTAGTTGGAGCTGGTGGCGGAATGATATAACTTCTACTGTGGTTAAGAGGGAATGTTTGGAATAAGACTCCTTCGATCTAAACCCCAGTTTTACCTCTTGACTTTGTAACCTATGGAAAAATTATTTAACTTCTCTAAGCCTCAGTTTTCTCACAAAGAAAATGGGAATAAGTGGGAGTAAGTATCTTATAGATGATTGTACCAAAACAAGCCTTCCCTCCCTCCCTCCCTCTCTTCCTTCCTTCTCTCTCTCTCTTCTCTCTGCTTTTCATCCTTTTTCCCCCTTCCCCTTGACTTTACTTTCTATTCAATTGGTTCAATTTTCCTGCGAGTCTTTTACATCTTAGGTGAAAAATAGGAACATGTGCAGCAGCATTATGCTCTTGCCTCTTGTTTCAGTCTTCCGTAATCCCACGGTCAATCCTAAAGTAGCTTGGGTCCCCATGATCTGGAAAAAGAAACCTAAGATTGCCTCTGAGAGTTTAACTGGGAAATCCATATGTAATTAATGACAGAAAACAATGCAACATTCTTTTACAGGAAAAGAATGTCTATTAGATCAAAAGATCTTGACTCTAACTTAATTTAAAATATAAATATACCATTAAAGAGATAATATGTCTCAGATAATATGTCTCAGAAACATAGTTGTTAAGCTACCCAAAGCATAGCAAAGGAAGAACTAAGGAAGGAGCCATAGGAATTCCCCAGCCAAACACTGATCAGAGGAGAGGGAGACTTGGTCCCAGAATTATTTCTGCTTGTATAAGAATATGAGAATATTATGAATAGGAATACATGAGGGTGCTATTCAATGTGATTAAACATTCAACTGCGTAAAAAGTTTCTTGATGTGATTGTTTGTTCACCAGAGTGTGTTATTTGACTTTGCATGTGGCTAGTTTATGGAAAGAAAATATATTATCTCCTAAGTATGTGTAATTTTCATAGTAAGCTAGTAGGTTAATATATTGATTTTAGAGTTTAAGGAGAGGGAAAGCAGACATTGCCCATATTGCTGCAGAGCTGATTTTCAGTGAAAGGGGTTGGTAATACAACTAACCAGTGTTTGGAGAAAGTTTCCTGAAGTCCTACATAATTTATTTTAAAACTTATAAAGTTGGATTGTTGTTCAAAGAGAAACATGTTTATAGATTCATGTCCTGATGTCTTCTGACTCATGCAACTTAATATTCCTGTTTAGTGGGTTGGGATTCTTTATGTTCAGCCAAGGTTAGTCTGAACTTTCTATCACAGTTTTCTATCACTTGGGAAATTTGTGATGGTTTTAAGAACAAACATAACCTAAATATTTGCTTTTTTCGTGACTTTGTTTTCTAACAGTATTGTGTAGGACCTCAATGTCATGGAAAATGTTCTTGTACATTTTTTCTCTTCAATATCTCAGTGATCATCAAAGGATCTAGACTGTTCAGTAACAGCCTTGACAGATTTGGCATCACTAGGGCCGAGAAACTGGCCAATTCCCCTGTGACCTAAAACAATCTTTGGCTGTGAGAGACCTCGAGAAAAGCAAGGTCCTTAGACACCTTGCTATATTGCCACATATGAGGCACCAATCCTGAGTCTTTCTGCAAGGTAGAATCACCTCCTCATGGTGAGATTGCTGAAGTTATGGAGCAGCTGCTCTCCACTGTCCATTCCCAGGTGGAAGCCACAACCACCTCCGCAATTTGCAGCTTCCTCCGTGAACGTCTAAACTGGAGCTGGCCCCCGACTCAGGTCTTCTGCATTTCCATTTCTTCTGCCACATCCACCCCTGCTGTAGTCGTAGACACTTCCATTGTGGGACTCAATTCCTTGGTTCTTCCTTGATTGTACTTGATCCAGTTTTATCACTTACCAAGAGGCAAAAAGCTTTCAGACAACAGCCAGAAATCATGTTCTTTTCTTAAATTGTCATCAAATGACTTTTTGACTAAAGTGTTGTAGGACGTCTCATTGCATCACCTGGAATTTACCAGCAAGTATAAACATTCATAGTGACTCCTGTGCTGCCTATCAGAGACAGCAAGCCTGCTAAGTTCATATGAATAGGCAACGGGCCATGAATGTAAACCTAGTTTTCCTGATTTCAATGCACCTTTCCTCTTCATTATTCTAAAGCATCTCCTGCTGTTTAAAAGGCCTTTGGGAGATACTAGTAGTAGGCACTGCATATGTCTGGAGTAGGGAAGAGTTATTTTGTTTGTTTGTTTTGGATGGCAGAATTGGAAAGACTTTCCTATGATGTTAACTGGGCACAGAAGGCAAAGAAAAAATTTTAGCCTTTGGCCATTTTCCAGTTAGGTGCAAGCCCAGGGATCCCCAGCCTATCCGGCCAAAATGACACACACCTCTTACTCTGAAACCCCAGAAGCTGACAGCACACTCATTTCTGCTCATAATTCCACAGATTCCGATTTGGCAAAGGCGCATATAAAACTGTATTCTGATAATGGTGGAATTAATGTGGGAGGTGGGAAATGGCTTATTCACTGTTTTGATGACAGTCCTGAGGGGGAACCAGGAAATATATTACTTGATATACTTTGCTCTCTGTGCAATTTTAGATGTCTTAATACATCTCTAATATTTTGATCTAAATGACATTTTTATTTGGAGTCATTTGACTCCGTGTCGAGGGAGTAAGGAAGGAGGAAGGCAATCTAGTACTTCGCAATTTGTTTCCATACATCGGCACTCAGTAAGGAATCAGGGAGGGGAGCCAGGTCCTCTGCAATTCAATCCAGCTTCACTGCTCCTTAATTGGGAAAGACCTCAAGTGAGCCCCTTCACTCGTCTACCCCTTTACCCTTTTGCCTCCCACATGAGGAATCTGATTCTTGCTTGTGTTTTTGCTATGCTACTTTTAGGGAAAGAAATATCTGCACGTTTGCTGGTATACTACATGATTCAGTATTTAAAGAAAAGAAAACCTGCAATTTGAATTATTTATGTCTTGAGACACAGTCAAAGAGCTACCTATATTCGACATTAAAATTGTAAGCAAACAAACGTTTATTTGTTTAGAAAGCATTTTTGCTACCTCCCTCCCCATTTTAAGCCCTCTTGAGATACCTTATTGTTTAAATTCCCATTTCCCAGGTTCCTAGGAATCTTGAAGTTGCTTTTAATGCTGTTTAGTCTTTTGTGTTTCCCCAGGAGCCAGTTCTGCTCCATCTGGCAGATATTCTTGATGGAGTTGTTTTAAGTAGGAGAAGAGTGGAGCAATGTTTAGGAAAACCGGAGGGCAGTATCAGTACAGGAGGGATTAGAGGAGGAAAGTGGAGGGAAGGAGAGAGGGGTGCTTTGAACAGGCTTAATTTCCAGACATTTCTCTTGAGTCTGATCACCTCCTTCTTCCAGGTCTAATTCCACAGTGTGCTCATCACTTATGTCCATCAAGGCAGAATCTCTATCCTCCCATAGGATGATTTATTTTGAACAGTATCAACTTCCACTCATCCAACCTAGAGATCCTCAGTCTAGAGCCTGACCCTCTTTCAACCTCTAAGGACACGTTCAGAGAATGATAGCAGCTACATCTTCCTTTTTTCATAGAACACTGGTAAAAATAGTAAGTACCTACTGGGCTTTTTATCTGTGATCTCAGGCAATATTTACAATATCTGTCTGTAAGCCTCATCTGTAAGATCCACCCTTTCACAGATGTGTCAGCTCACAACAAGAAAGGCAATAAGCAGCTTAGCTAGGGGTCCCACAGCTAGCAAGAATCAGGTCTAGGACCTGAACTGTCTTGCACTTTCTGAAAGCGCATGCTCTTTCCACTATGCTATGTGACGTAGGTTTATCTCCACCAGATGGCAAATGGGCAGGGTGGGCAGAACTCCTCCCCTTTTCCCCAGTGTTCGTACTTCTATTGAATGAGTAGGACCTTCTCTCGGCACTCTGCCTTCTCAGAAAAGGGCTGACAGGGTGTGTTTCTACCCTTCTCAACATTCTTTAAAGAGTATGAAACTCTGAGAGTGAAATCTTGAGGAGGAGATGGAGTCCATAAAATTTGTCTCAGGTGGGAGAGTTGAACTGGAGGGAAGGAAACCAGTACATTTCCCAGGAAAACTTTTACATAGGGGTGTTGGCCAGGTGCTGCCAGATCACAACATGACCCCTCCTGTTTATTCTTGCAGAAACAACAGCAGGTATGTTTCTAAGAACCAGAAGGTCTGGAGTAAATAAATCAGGAGTTTTTCTTTGTTTGGGAGAAAGCCTAACAAGAATTTACAAGGGAGAACGCAACATTAATCTTGATAGATGTCCTTTCCCAAGTAACTGCTCATCTCTGTGTCTTAATTCCTTGATCTGCAAAATAGATACCATTATTCTTATCTTCATAAATTACACCAGGCTTTGAGGAAGACAGATGGGGAATATATATGAGAAAGAATCTCATAACCGTAGGAAGGAAAGCAGCATATAACTCCAAGGTATTTATGTTATTAATTTTATTCAAAAACTAAAAATGGATTAGAAAGGCCACAAAGGCATTTTAGTGCTCTAAGCTGTTAGGAGATTCCAGCTAAATAAACTCATCCAAAGTTTTCTTCAAATGAGCAGGATTAAGCTTTTATTTTTGTGAATTTGGTTTATTTGCTCTGCACAATTCTTACAGCCTCGTTGTGATTTATTTTAACTCTCAAAATTTAGGCTGAACATATTTTGTAGTGAGGTAGACTGGGTTGACATTTAGTTAAAAATTTGATGAGACTGGTTTACAGCGCATGCAGAAAACAGGGGCAGCAGCTAATTTTGTCTGCGTTCGATGTCTACTGCAGGAAGGTCATGGGTTTGCCTCCTTTGGTAAACAACCTCTTCCTACAAAAACAAGAAAATTGTAAGCTGAAGTCTTGCTTTTTCTAAACGTATATAAACAAGCATTTAGATGTATGTTTCTTTTCCATTTTTTATAGATACATAATAATTGTACATATTCTGGGGATACATGTGGTGTTTTGATACATGGATATAATGTATAATGATTAGATCAGAGTATTTGGGATATCATTACCTCAACCATTTATCTTTTCTTTATGTTGGGAACATTACAACATTACAATTCTTCTCTTCTAACTACTTTAACTATATAATGGATTCTTGTTAACTATGGTCACCCTACTGTACTATCAACACTAGATTTTATTCTTTCCATGTAACTATTTTTGTACCCATTAATCAACTTCTCTTCATCCCTCTCCCTTCCCTGCTATACTTCCCACCCTCTGATATCCACCAATCAACTGTCTATGAGATCCACATTTTTAGCTCCCACATGTGAGTGAGAACACGCATTATTTATCTTTCCATGCCTTGCTTATTTCACTTGACATAATGACTCCCAGCTCCATCCATGTTGTTGCAAATGACAATATTTTATTCTTTTTTAATGGCTGAATAATATTTCATTGTGTGTTTATGCCACATTTCCTTTTCAATATATCTATTAATGGGCACTTAGGTTGATTTCATAGCTTGACTATTGTGAATACTGCTGTAATAAACATGGGGATACAGGTATATCTTTTTGATATATTGATTTCCTTTCTTTTGGACATATATTCAGCAGTGGGATTGCTGGATTATACTGTAGCACAATATTTTTAAAGGACTCTCTATACTGTTTACCATAGTGGTTGTACTAATTTACATTCCTACCAACAGTCTATGAGGCTTCCCCTTTCTCTGCATCCTTACCAGTGTCCATTATTCTTTGTCTTTTTGATAAAAGCCATTTTAGGTGGAGGGAGATTTTAATTTGCATTTCTCTTACAGTTAGTAAAGCATCTTTTTTTTCATATACATGTTGGCCTGTATGTCTTCTTTTGAGAAATGTCCATTTTGAATGTGGCTTACAACAAGGAGCATGGATTCTGAGTGGATGGACCTAGTGGGGAATGGCAGCTTTCCATGAACCAGCTGCTTGAAGTGCATACATTGATTTACTCCTCTGCTTTGGATTCTGCACTTGGGAAATCGAGGCAATAATGCTAACTCCATTAGGTTTTCATGAAGTGTGGCAGACACTCTTAAGACTCTTCCTAATATCCATTCTGCTTTATTTTCCAGATGAGAAACTTGCCTATTTGTTCAGAGCAGCAATGTGTCCTGTTAAATACAAATGCTTCCTCAGCCTCCTATGCAATAGGGGTGGCAGATGGAACATAGGTAGAGTTCTATTGTGGGTCCCTAGGGGTGGTTTTTTATTTCCTAGGGAAAAAAAGGGTGCTGAACGAAATGGTGCATTATCTTTTTGCTTTGAATGTGGAAGTGATGTCTGGAGCTAGCAGCCATCTTACATGCGTGAGGACAAAGTTAAGGCTAGCAGAGGAGAAAGATATCACACTACTCCTTGTAGAAGTAAAGCCAGAAATTTCTCACCTATAAAATGGAAGAAAAATAAATTCTATGTGTATAAGCCATCCTTAATTGGCATATACATGTACCCAAATGCATTCCTTACTGAAAAAGAGAATAAGCAACATAACAGTTGTAACTTGCAGACCACAGTGCCTGGTGCACTATGGAAATTCATTAGGTGTTGCTTCTGCTTCCTTGCGTTACCTAGTTACTGTATTAAACAAGAGACGGATTAATTAATATTCCTACTTTTTAATTAGCTTTCCAGATATTAAACATCAGTGACATACTAGATATTCTGTGAAACATGAAAATACAAAGATGAATGAGACTGAGGCCTTGCCCTTGAGGTGTTTAGAATCTTAATGGGAAGATAATTAACTGCAATTCAAGATAATGAGTACTAGTGTGGAAATAGGCATCTCATGCTTTAGGAGTACAAGATATAAAACTGAATATCAATAACTGTGACACAAACATAAAAGCGAAAGAAAAATTTCACAACCCAGAGAAAGCGTGGCCAAACCCAGCATGTGGCTATTGAAAATTTTGCAGAGAAAAGTTGATTTAGCTGTCAATGTCATAGCATTGAATCACACAAAAATTTGAACCTAGAAATATAACAATAATAATAATAATAACTAGTGAACATTTGCAAGAAATTTCCTTAGAATCTGATGCTCAAAAAGCGTCATTTTATTTATAATTCACAACAAATCTCTGGGCTAAGAACTACTGTTATTTACACTTTACAGGTAAAGGGACCGAAACTCAGTGAAGTTGTGATTTGCTTAAAGTCACACAGTTATATAAAAAGTGGAGCTGGCTGGGCGTGGTGGCTCACGCCTGTAATCCCAGCACTTTGGGAGGCCGAGGCAGGTGGATCACGAGGTTAAGAGATCCCGAC
The DNA here is from genome assembly GCF_001604975.1 of Cebus imitator. Taxonomy (NCBI): domain Eukaryota; kingdom Metazoa; phylum Chordata; class Mammalia; order Primates; family Cebidae; genus Cebus; species Cebus imitator. Next base: position 4,752,332 of record NW_016107328.1, read on the forward strand.
CGTCCTGGTCAAAATGGTGAAACCCCGTCTCTACTAAAAATACAAAAAATCAGCTGGGCATGGTGGCGCGTGCCTGTAATCCCAGCTACTCAGGAGGCTGAGGCAGGAGAATTGCCTGAACC
>NW_016107328.1:4753438-4800240 GCF_001604975.1 Cebus imitator
TTCTTTCCTTCTTTCCTTCTTTCCTTCTTTCCTTCTTTCTTTCTTTCTTTCTTTCTTTCTTTCTTTCTTTCTTTCTTTCTTTCTTTCTTTCTTTCCTTCTTTCTTTCTTTCTTTCTTTCTTGTAGGCCTACTTTGTTTCTCATGATTAATGAGCATTATAGTTCCTGAATCCAATCAGTTTCATATCTTTTTTTGCCTAGGACCTTATGTTGGCAGATTAAACTTTCTTAAAAAAGCCCTTGCAATTCCCAAGACAATTTCAGGTCAAACATGCCCTGTGCCTTGGTCATGGGTAGCACACAGGATGGAGCTCCTTTCAATCCAAAGTGAATTCATTGCTTCCAGTAATTCCAATTTGCTTCTACCTGAAGCTCTCATTTTTCCAGGAGCCTTCTGGAGCCAACAGGGATTATTTTTGGCCCAGACCCTTCTTGTCAAGCTCACTGCCATCTCCAATTCACACATTGGCAGTTATGGGGCAGCTATTGAAGTCTCATGCCCAGTGGGCAGCTATTCTGGGATGTTTGTGCTTGACATTCACGATGGTTTCCTGGGTGACTCACTCCCCAGTCCAGCCCCCATCATGCTGGGCTAGGGTGGCTCAGCAGCCTGTTTTGATTCTCCTAATCAAAGAGCAGAATCCTAAAATCTCACAGTCAGCCATGCACACTAGACTGGGAAGCAATTGTCAGCTGCTAAATTTAACCACAGCCACTTTAGAAATGAGCTCCTAGGAGATTCTGAGAATGTAAACTGGGGAGATTCTTTCTTTTTCTCTTTTTAAAATTTTCTTCTGATGTTTGAATCAACTGGCTGAGTTAAATTCTGGATAAACTATTTCTTACTACTCTTGGGGAAGTTACTTCACTACTCTGAGCCCTAGTCATTGCTCCATTGTTGAGAGTAATTTCTGTCAACAAATGGTAACATAAAAATCCACACAGGATTGTTTATGGGATCAGGGATAATTAACTTGTCTAACAGGCCTGATACAGTGCCAGGCATCTTGTTGATTACCAGGTTGTTCTTGTTTCTCATTAAATTTTCAACCACCGAGGGACAACTACCTAGTAAGTGCTCATTAAGTGTCAAGAGAATAAGTGAATAAAACAGTAAATGAATGGATAAATATTGGCCTTATAGACCTTGTTGTTTTGCTTTTATCCTACTTTAATCTTTTAAATAGACTAGATGATCCACATAATGCATACTGCAGGCATTGGGCAATTGCCCATCTCAGAAAATATGCAGAGTGCATCCTGACACCTCTCATGTCAACTCATAACTTCCCCATCTGCCTTCTCTACTGACATTCAGCCCTGCCTAAAGCATTCCCGGGCTCTGACACTTTTCCCATGGGCCCACGGCTCTGGGGCCTGTTTTGCACATGCCACTCCGGCTCTCTCTGACACTCTCCTAAGATGATTCTGATGTATTTTCTACCTCACTTCCTTCTGTTTAAAGACATTCCCATTACCTTGCTGGGTTAGCCCCAGGGGCTAAGCTGTCTCTCTCCTTCAGGTGAGGGGGCAGGCACTACCTCTGAACCACACACTTTAGAACTTTCAGTTCAGGGTTCTTTGCTGGAAATCTATGCTTTCTATAATGAGTTTCCACCTTCTTGCTTAGATCTCCTTCACAATAGACTTTTTGTTCCAGACACCCAACTCTAATCACTGTCTCCTAAAAATACATTGCTGGACACAGTGAATGCATAGACGTGTTTACTGTTATCATAACATTAATATTATTAATCATACCAGTCTTTTTGGAAATGCACCGTCTTCATGTTCTTCCAGGTTGCATTTTGCCATTTTCTAAAGGTACAGCTCAAAGCCCACTCCAGCCACTAACAAAAACAAGCTGCAACAATAATGATGACGACACCACAACACAATGACAATAATGCTAACAGTTGACTTCACAGTAGGACCAACAGTAGGCCAGGTGTGCTATTAAGCGCTTCTCATGCACTAACTCAGGTTACTCTAATAGCAACTTAATGACTCCTATCTCTCCGCTGAACAGATCAGCAAATAGAAGCTTAGGGAGGTTAAGAAATGCTGGCAGTGTAGAAAAAGAAGGCAGACAAAATTTGACTCCAGAACCTGAAAACATAACCTTTAGAATCTCAACTTCGTATCTTTGAGATGAGTTAATCATAACCTTCTTTTACATTGAGGGAGAAGATTAAATAAAATATAACCCATAAAATACTTAGAGTGCCTGGCATTTAGTAGCCTGTAATAGCTGTTAGTGAAGTTGATGTTGCTGCTGCTGATGATGATGATGATGAGGATGATGATGAACAGTCATCTGAAGTCCACGTTTGCTCATTGAATTATTCACTAGCCTATAGAGACTCAGAACCTTTATTATGATACTGCCTAATTTTCCCTGTATGTACGCTTTATCTCCTCAGAAGAATTGTAAGCTCCTTCACCGCAAAAACTATCCTAGGTGCAAAATTCTGCTCCATGGAGGTCTCAGTTTTCTTTTCTGGAACAGGAATTTTGATGCTTCCCAAAGCTTCTTCCAAATAGACATTCTCTGCTTCCATAAGTGTTATTTATTCTGGCCTCTCCCACAGCCTGTAATACTCCACTTTGCACACAGTACTCAATAAATATGTACTGAATTATTAACATCTGGAGGTAAAATCTCAGGTTCTAGGGAGGTTATTTAATTTTGACTTTGGTGAATGAGGGAGAAAAAGATGTAACTGAGTTATAAGGTGCATTACAATTGATATCTAAAGATTTCAGTGGAAGGAACTGGAAAATGGGGCATTTATAGGTGGTGGAAATGAAGTGAGCTTTGAAAAGTGAGGAAATTCCTTTCCTAAAGGGATATCGGGCTTTCACTGTCCACTGTTTCACTCAGTTCTGAAAATGTACATGCCATTGGGTCTTGCCAGTCCTGTCGGCTGGCTTCTGCTGAGAGGGAAGGAAAAGAATGAGAGTTGAAGAAAGTGAGCTAAGTTTAGTGGGATGGCACAAGGCTCCAGGCTGTGGCTGAAGGCATCTCCTAATTACTTAGCCTCCCTGGAGACAGGAATATAGTTTTCCTCAAAACAGGATAAGAGAAGTGGGAAGAGTGATGTCTTGCAACATGTGCAAGCTTCCTCTATTCACTCCTTCTGCTAATTGAGATCTGCAGAAAGCTTAATCTGTGACTGTTTGATAGCATTTATTGATCACCAACTGTGAGCCATGTTCCACATTAGACCCTGAGATACAGAATGATATAGGACATAGTCCCTGCTCTCAAGAATCACCATGTACTGGGGGGAAACCAACACATAAGCAGTTATCAAAATACGTTGTGATATGTCATGTGATGGCATTATGTGGAGTAGCATTGGCATCTTTGAACAACACCAGCTCCAGCAGAGGCAGGGGTTAAGGTGATTATGAGGTTTTCTTAACGTTTTAAAAAATTTTCAAACAATTGTAGATTCACACATCATGTTTCTTATAACTCCGTGTAAGAAATAATATAGAGAGATGCTGTATACCCTTCATTTAGCTTCCCCTACAAGGCAGCATCTTGCTTAACTGTAGTATGCTATCACAACCAGGAAACTGACATTCTTATAACCCATTGACCTTATTCGGTTTTCACTAGTTTTGTGTACTTTTGTGTATATTTGTGTTTGTTTGGTTCTATGTAATTTTATCACAAGTTCATGCTTATGCAACCATTGCCATGGTTAAGATCTATACCAGTTTTATGCAAGGATCCATCTTCATGGGAGCCGGGGTTTTTACTGTAAATTTGTGCATGATTTTTATCCCTTGTTGTCTGGGCCAGATGAACTAGGATTCATTTCCCTGATCTGGATTATAGGCCATCTTTAGTAGAAGGGACACTGATATTTTGATCACTTGAGATTAATGGCTCCAAATGCCAGAATGCTTAAATATTTTATGTTCTTTAAAATGAATATTTTCAGAAACACATACATTACAGAGGTAGTTCTTTCTGGCTTCTTTCAGGCATGGCTGGATCCAGGGTACCAAATTATGACTTTAGTTTTAGTATCCAGAGATCTCTGTTCTGTTTTCCTTCATGGATACTTTTTATCAAGCATCTCTTTCCTTGCAGTAGCTTCAGGCAGGCCATCACTCATACCCCACAGTTTAAAAATCCCAGAGGAATTGGGCCATAGAAGTCTTAGGATGCAGCTTCATTGTCAAGGAGTTCATTTTTGAGCACATTCCTTTGGCCAGTGGAATGGAAATATTCAGATTTAGCGGGACTGGGCAGAGGAATACAATTAGCCTCACTCTAACATGTTGGATTCAGAGAGGAGAAGGAGGAGTGGGTGCTGGGGTGCAAACTCATGGTAGTCCTTGACCTCTGCTGCTCTCATTCCCTTCTTTCATACATGAGGAGACCCCAGACCCTATGCTCCATACTTATTTCTTGGTAGTTGAACACCAAGAGGAAAAAAAAGAAAGACCGAAGTAAAGGAATAGAGTAAGAGAAAGAATGAGATCTCCCAAAAGAAGGCCATAGAGAGAACAAGTACAATAGAAAAATAACCTCTCCTGGCCAAAAATTCCAAAATGACTTTTGTCAAGAAGAAACAAGGGTTTCTATTAAGTTGGTGCAAAAATAATTGAGGTTTTGCCATTATAGCAAAAACCACAATTAGTAAGATTTCCCTTCAAACCTCTCTCCACCTAACCCCTCCACCCCAGTCTGTCTTCTGAAGCTCTTCAGTGTTTTTGTTCTTGATCCAAAATTATACTCTTCCTCGAGTGGATGGGGTCACAGAAGATAACCTGAGATGTCTATCAGGGTTAGCAATGGAGCTCTTCTTTGGAGAAAATGAGTATCTCATTTTCTCAATACTCAGGTTTCTGATAAATGAACTCCACCAAAGTGTTAATTTGAATTTATGACAGTTACTGAGTCCTAATAAACAATGAACATCTTTGAATTCACCCAAAGAATTTCACAAATATAATTTCAGAAACCACAGAAAGTCAAGGTGGTTTCCCAATGACCCTACCTTTTGCCAACCAGGGTCATTGGGAAACTCTCCTAATGCAGCAATTTAGGCAGCCACTTTATTGGGCTTGTCTTTTAAACAAACAAGCCCACTGAAAGTTAAACGGATCTCAAGCCCAAACTGCTTCCTTTAATTTTCCTTTGTGTGAGATAAGCTATATAATTATTTATAACACTGAATGTCCAAATATTTGTTAAAAGAGCAATTTAATGTCTCTGATTTATATTCACAAGTAGCTGCATATTTCCTATGTATTTTTTTCTGAACATAAGTTTAATTGAAGTTTAATGCAGATATAAAAGATATTTTTCCAGTTTTGTCTGGAATGCTGTCTTCTCCGCAGAAATTACAATTATCCACTGTGGAACAACTTTGTAAAAAGGATAGAAAGGGGAGATTTGGGGCTTCTGACTCTCCTCTTTTAAATACACCTATATGACCCAAGGCTCATTTCTAACAGATGTGCTGCTGTTGGGTTACAGGAGACTGAGTCATTGACTTCTCAGTCTTTGAGGCAGCTGGGTAGGATCTGGTGTAGTGGGAGTCCTCACTGCTGACTCTGGACATGTCACCTCATTCTTTAGAGTGTCCTACATATAATATCATTATCATTATCCAGACCAGTTCCATGCAAGGATCCCTCATGAGAGCAGGATATGATTTGTTCCCACCAAAACTCAAGTTGAAATTTGATTTCCAATGTGGCAGAGTTGAGATGTGGGGCCTAGAGGAGGTGTTTTGGTCATGGGGGTGGATCCCTCATGAATAGACTAATGGCCTCCTGTGGGAGGGGGTGAGTCCTCCTGGATAAGTTACCAGAGAATGGGAGAGCTGGTTGCTAAGCAAGTGAGTTTGGCTTCCTAGACTCTTACTACCTCTTTGTCTTGTGATCATGTGGAAGATGGGGGAAGCACAGGCAGTCACATGTACGCAGGTATATGCTACTTTCAGGTCTGGACCATAAAGCTCATGCAGTTCTTCACTTCCTTTCAGCTTTTTTCAGGGGACTTAAGTCCTTGGTGGATGGTGTAGTCTAGGTCCGTAAACTACAGTGTAAAGAACTTTCTCTGAATTCCCAACCCATAATTCACTGGACTGTAACAGGAGAAAGCAACACATTTTGTGTGTGTGTGTGTGTGTGTGTGTGTGTGTGTGTGTGTGTGTGTGTGTGTGGTAAGGTACAGGTTTTGTGTGTTGCTAATGCAGCAGCTTTTTGGATAATCTTGGCCCCTGACATCTCTCAGCTACTAGCAAAATCAATCCATATTTCAAAATGTCAGTACCTAATCCAAGCCTTTTCCTGATGTTTGAAGTTTGGCCAACAGAGTGGACCTCACCAGCTCCTCCTTGCTTAGTAGTGATTTCATCTGCTATTTTATCACATAATCAGACATACCAGTGAATAAGTGACCAGAGGCTATTTGGAGGGACAGCCTTCTAGTGCCATGGGAACTATACATCTGATCTTAACAAACTCTTGGAGACAGTGAACTCATTGATTATTAGATTACTGGTTTACTTTACCAGAGGCACCAACCTATGGGTTTCCTTTTTGACCTAAAATTGGGGGCATATATACTGGCCTAAGGTCAATTACAGCAGCAGCCAAAAGAAGCTGTAGTCAGTGAATTAGTGACAGTTTTGTGAGAGCTTTAAAGCAGGCACTCATCACTGATGATGTCGTAATACTCTTCCTGTACTGAGGTCTTGATTCTTGTTGGTTTTTCTTTTTCTTTCTTTGTCTTCTTAGTTAAAATTAGTACATTTTTTTTCTTGCTTAGGTGACAGGTGGCTGGGATGGTAACATTTGCTTTTTGAATAGACATAAGAGGAAAAATGAGTGCCCGCAGTCTGGAGGGGAGGGAAGAGGTAAAGTATCTTTAGGACCCTAAGGAGACTAAGAACCCTAAGAACCTGCAGTAGGGTCACAAGAAGATATCTATTCTTATTTACCTGGAGGACGTATGTCTGCTACTGAAAAATCACAGCTATTTGCCCTTAGATTTGTTCTGGAAAGAGGCTTTCCAGAAAGAAGAGACGGTTGGTCAGTCTTTCTTGGCCTCATTCACAGAGTCTCAGCTTCCCTTTGGGGTGGATTTCCTTATTTTATTTTACTGGTCTCTATGGTAGAGATATTGCTCTTCTTGTATGCTCAAATACAGACAATCTATCTTTTTCTTAGCTTAATTGGGTGCAATTTTCAAAAGAGGTTCTCAAATTCTCAGTAGAAAAAGGGAATTCATGAAGCATATGAAATTAAAAGTAGTCCAAGTCACAGGTTACAGTGCTTTGTCATTTCCACTTGCTTGCCTGAGGGATTACCATGTAGGATATTTGCCTGGATTCTCTACTACCAAGACAGAGAGGTGTCTCTTGATACAAGAGTTCCTCCTCTTGGAAATTTTGTCAGAAGACCATCTCACAGACATGGAATACAGTGATCTCTTCTTTGATGAAGAAAAACCAATGTAGAATTTTCTTCATTCTTTAATTAGGATAATCTCTTTCACTTTGTTTGTTGTTATTGTTATAAGAGATACTCACTTCTCCAGTAATTGGACTGACCTCCTACATCAAGTTCAATGTATATAGGAATTGAAATAACTTTTCTTATTGGTCTAACCATATCTTTAAATTATTTTGGAGAAACAGATGTAAACATGTACAGAGTTAAAAATAAGTCTCTGTACCATGCCTGATTCAAGATATTGAGTTTTCTTTCCCAGAGTTAACAACATTTTCTTGTATATATTTCCTTTAATAAATGTGTTATTTAAAACATTATTTATTATACTTTAAGTTCTAGGGTACATGTGCAAATTGTACAGGTTTGTTACATAGGTATACTCATGGCATGGTAGTGGTTTGCTGCATCCATCTACATTAGGTATTTCTCTTAATGCTATCACTCCCAATCCCCCTACCCCCTGCTCCTTCTCCCCTAGCCCTCCAATCCCCAGGCCCTGGTGTGTGATGTTCCCTTCCCTGAGTCAATGTGTTCTTATTGTTCAACACCCACTTAGGAGTGACAACATGCGGTGTTTGGTTTTCAGTTCTTGTGTCAGTTTGCTGAGTATGTGTTGTTTTTGAAGTCTATTTTGTGTTAGGCATGCCATATTACATTTACATTCGAAATATCCAGAATCTGACCTTTTTTTTTAACCACTGATTTTTAAAAAAATATAGACAAAGTCTTGCTCTGTTGCCCAGGTTGAGGTGTAGTAGTGTGATCATAGCTCATTTTTTTAGCCTCAAACTCCTATCTCTCTATGTTGTCCAGGCTGGTTTTAAATTCCTGGCCTCAAGTTATCCTCCCACCTCAGCCTTAACAAAGGGCTGAGATTTCAGGCATGAGCCACTGCACTCAGCCTCCTTTCACCACTTCTGTCATTATCACCGTGGCCCAAGCTACTATCATCTCATGTCAATTGTCACATTAACCTCCTAACTGGTTTACTTACTTCCGTTACTTTCTTGTTTACTATATTCTCAGAATGGCAGTCAGAATGAGCCTGTTAAAATATAAGTAATACTATGTTGCAACTCTGCTTAAACAGCTTCAATGGCTGTTTAATTTCATGATATTTTTACAGTGGACTACAAGGCTGTACACAATCTGGCATCCCATGAACTTAAACCCCTTCAATGGCTATTTAATTTCATGATGCTTTTGCAGTGCACTGTAAGGCTGTATATAATTGGGCACCCCATGAACTTTTTTTATTTTATTTTATTGCATTTTAGGTTTGGGGGTACATGTGAAGAACATGCAAGATTGTTGCATAGGTACACTCGTGGCAGTGTGATTTGCTGCCTTTCTCCCCATCACCTATATCTGGCATTTCTCCCCATGCTATCTCACCCCAACTCCTCACCCCCAACTGTCCCTCCCCTATTTCCCCCTAACAGACCCCAGTGTGTAGTGCTCCCCTCCCTCTGTCCATGTGTTCTCAGTGTTCAACACCCACCTATGAGTGAGAACATGCAGTGTTTGATTTTCTGCTCATGTATCAGTTTGCTGAGAATGATGGTTTCCAGGTTCATCCATGTCCCTACAAAGGACACAAACTCGTCGTTTTTTATGGCTGCATAATATTCCATGGTGTATATGTGTCACATTTTCCCTGTTCAGTCTATCATCGATGGGCATTTGGGTTGGTTCCAGGTCTTTGCTATTATAAACTGTGCCGCAATGAACATTCGTGTGCACGTGTCCTTATACTAGAATGATTTATAATCCTTTGGATATATACCCAGTAATGGAATTGCTGGGTCAAATGGAATTTCTATTTCTAGGTCCTTGAGGAATTGCCACACTGTCTTCCACAATGGTTGAACTAATTTACACTCCCACCAACAGTGCAAAAGTGTTCCTATTTCTCCACATCCTCTCCAGCATCTATTGTCTCCACATTTTTTAATGATCGCCATTCTAACTGGCATGAGATGGTATCTCAATGTTGTTTTGATTTGCATTTCTCTGATGACCAGCGATGAGCATTTTTTCATATGTTTGTTGGCCTCATGTATGTCTTCTTTTGTAAAGTATCTGTTCATATCCTTTGCCCACTTTTGAATGGGCTTGTTAGTTTTTTTCTTGTAAATCTGTTTTAGTTCTTTGTAGATTCTGGATATCAGCCCTTTGTCAGATGGGTAAACTGCAAAATTTTTTTCCCATTCTGTTGGTTGCCGATTCACTCTAATGACTGTTTCTTTTGCCGTGAAGAAGCTGTGGAGTTTGATTAGGTCCCATTTGCCTATTTTGTCTTTTGTTGCCAATGCTTTTGGTGTTTTGGTCATGAAGTCCTTGCCTACACCTATGTCCTGAATGGTTTTGCCTAGATTTTCTTCTAGGGTTTTTATGGTTTGACACAATTTCCTACTACACTTTTCTTCACTGGCTCAATTCTGTCCACACTATCCTTAGTGCTCCTCAGACATACCAACCAAATTCATATCACAAACCGGGCTTTTACTAATAATCCTGTTCTTTCAGAAACCCACAATGATCCACCCTTCTAGTCTTAGTGAAAATATTAACTTCTCAGTGGGCATGCGCAACTTACAGTTGCAACCCTGACCCAGGTTTTCTCCCCGTCCCTAATTTATTTTCCTCCATTAAGGAATTCAGCTCTGCTGACACTGAGCGTTTGACTTTATGAGACTATAAGCATAAGACAAAGTCTAGTTCACTGTGGATTGTAACCCTCAGAAACTGTGCGATAATACATTTTGTTGTTTTCTGATAGCAAGTTTGTGGTAATTTGTTATGGTGCAATAGAAAATGAGTACAACTCATTCAGTCAGTGCTTACCAAATATATCAGAACAATTTAATCTTCAACTAACACTTCTTAACATTCCAAGAAAATATGCTTGGAATTCAGTCTGGAGCCAAAGAAATAGTAAATGCGTTTTTAAAGTTTTGTTTGATTTCTATGGGGCTCATAATGCAGGAATGTTAAGGGAATGTAATGCCTTGTCTTAACCTACTCACTAACACTCAAGGAACCGTCCAAATTTTGGGTCTACGTGTGTATTTAATTAATTATTTTAATTCTTTTTATTTTAAAGTAACTATAGGTTCATAAGAATTTTTGTAAAATATACAGGGAACTCCTATGCACCTTTAATGGTAACATTTTGCATAATATAGTATAATACCAAAATTAGGAAATCTACATTGGTACAATCCACAGAACTTATTTAGATTTAGTCAGTTTACATGCACTCGTGTGTGTGTGTGTCTATGCAATTTTATTACATGTGTAAATTCATATAAACACCAACATGATGAAGACACAGAACTGTTCAATCATCACAAGGTTTCAGTGTTATCTCTTTATGACTAGGGCCATCTCCCCTCATTTTCCTTCAGGTCCTTGGCAACTTCTAATTTGTTTTTCAACTCTATAATTTTACATCAAGAATGTTATATAAATGGAATTACATAGTACGTAACCTTTTGAGATTGGCATTTTCTTCTCAGCAAATTTCCTGGCGATTCACTAGGATTGTTGCATGCATCAAGAGTTTATTCCTCTTCTTTGCTGAGTAATAGTCCACAGTATGGATGCTCCACAGTATGTTTAACCAGTTGCCCAATGAAAAGCATTAGGATTGTTTCCAGTTTTTTACTGTTACAAATTAAACCGTGGATATTCTTGCACAGTATTTTGTGTAAATATAAATTTTTATGTCTTCAGATAAATGCCCAGGTGTGCAGTTTCTAGGTTATATACATAATGGCCTAATTCACTTTGTGTAGTTTTAGTTGGGATGCATAGATTAAAAACTAAAACATTTTGAAGCATTAATTCTGTGCTAATTGTTAACAGGACCTACTCAGGAATCAGAGGGGGGTTTGCTCTGATCTCTCTCTCTCTTTTTTAACTTGACAAATAATAATTGCATATATTTATGGGGTACAATGTGATGTTTTGATGCATGGATATATTGTAGAATAATTAAATACCTCTTGAAGAAGTCTAAATCTCTGAATTTCAGATCAATTCATGGGTTTCTTAGGGTGCTGTTTCTACCTGTTGATTATAAGTTTGGGTGTATAACAAAGCATTTTTCTTATTAAATTATTAAACTATTGTGTACACATTTCATCCTGAAAACCATGTTAGTATATTTAATATTTTTCATCCTGAAAAGCATTAAAGGATATCTATGTCAATTTATTTTTTCGGAACTTATATTCTGATTTGTTAGTTTCTTTTTTTAATCTTACATTGGGAAAACAAAAGACCTCTCATAATACTTTTGATTTAATCAAAAGTTGGAGCATGAAGTTTGTCTTTCTGTGTCTGGCTTATTTTACTTAACATAATGACTTCCAGATCCATCCATGTTGTTGCAAATGACAGGATCTCAATATTTTTTATAAATGAGTAATACTCCATTGTGTATATTTCAAACACACTTAAACAGTTATATTCCCCCCTCTGCTATTTTAATAAGATTAGGAAAAACAATTTGTATTACCTAGTGTTCATTTAAGAAATATAAACATATTTTATGAAAAATTATTCTGGATTTGAGCCTGAATTTGGGAAAGGCAAAATCAAGAAGTACTGATAGAATAGAGAAGATTTGCTTATAGCAAGAAATAGTTATAAGCAAGATTGTTTAAATTACAGCAATAAATAACATGAATTATTAGGAACTTCAATTTTTATTGGTAATTAAAGCACATCATTTTCTTGATAATAAAAACTTCTGTTGTCTGGACATTGAGCAACTTTGATAGTTCAATAAAAGAAAACTCTAGTTTCAGTTTTTTATACATCATACATATCACAACATTTTGTGATACACAAAACAAATAAATATATGAAACCCTATATTTCAGTATAAGATTCATAACTTTTTTCTTATGGACGAGCACTACTTTATTAACCATTTAAACATGTTTTATTTATCTTTTTCAGTTCATTATTTTGATATTAGTAAACCAAAAAATTCGGTTCATTTCTTTTGGCATTCTACATTGAGTATACCCTTAAATTGATGTTTTATTATATATATTTTTTTATTCTAGCATAATTAGAACTCATTAACTTTAAGACAAAATTTTTCTCTTTTTTTCCCAAAACACATCATTATCTTGCATGCATATTATCAAATGTATTATTTTACATTGTTTTTCAAAAATAAACATTCAATAAATGCCAAACATAAAAAGGTTATAGCTAACATCATCTCCATGATCAGAAAGAAGACAAGAATACCCACGCTCACCACTTCTTTTTTGGTTAGCTCTGGAAGTATTAACCAGAACAAATTAACAACAACAACAAAAACAAAAACAAATAATAAAAGAAGCAAAATTACCTTTTATTCAAATGACATAATCTTACATGTAGAAAATTCCAAAGATGCCACAAAAAAGCTAATATACTAATTCAGTAAAGCTGCAGAATACAAAATCAACACGCAAAAATTAGTTGCATTTCTATACACTAACAATAAACAATCTGAAATGGAATTAAAAAATTTTTCATTTACAATACTCTCAAAAAAACAGGCATAAACTTAACCAAGGAGGTGAAGGTCTTGTACACTAAAAATTATAGAACATTGCTGAAAGAAGTGAAAGGTGACCCAAGTAAACAGAAAGACACCACATATTCATAGTTTCAAAGACTTAACTTGTTAAAATGTCCATACTACCCAAACTGATCTGCAGATTCAAGGCAATTCCTATCAAAATTCCAATGGCATTTCTTTATAGAAATCTAAAAAGCAATCTTGAAATTTATATTTAACCACAAACGAGGCCATATCATCAAAACAATCTTGAAAAGGAAGAATAAAACTGGAGGCCTTTAGCTTTCTGATTTCAAAACACATTATAAAACTACAATAATCAAAACAATGTGGTACTGGCATAAAGACAGACATACAGACTAGTGGAACAGAATAGAGATCCCTGAAATAAAGCCCAGTATGTATGGTCAAGTAATCTTTGACAAGGGTACAAAGACTATACAATGGAGAAAGGATAGTCTCTGTAATATATGACACTGGGAAAACTGAATATATAAATGAAATTGGAGCCTTATATTACATCATACACACAAAATGAAACTGGAGCCTTATATTACATCATACACAGGAATCAACACAAATTGATGAAAAACTTAAATGTAAGATCTGAAACATAGGAGATATGTTTTATAACATACATCTTGGCAATGATTTCTTAGATGAAACTTCAAAAGAATAGGCAACTCAAGCAAAATTAGACAAGTGGAGCTAAATCAAACTAAAAATTATATGCACAACAAAGAAAACATTAACTGATGTCAAAAGGCACCTACAGAATGAGAGAAAATATTTGAAAACCACATATCTGGTAAGGGGTTAATATCTAAAGTATGTAAGGAGCTGACACAATCTAATAACAAAAAGATCCCAAATAATATGATTTATAAAATGAGCAAAGGCCTTAAATCAACATTTCCCCAAGAAGACATGAAAGTGGCTAACAGATATATATAAATATGCTCAATATCATTAATCATTACTGATTATTGACACCTGACCAAGCTTATGACTCTACAAAAGAGATATATAGTTGCAGAATTTATAGTGAACAGAATAGTCCCAATGTCAATTAGAAAAGGACCATTTCTTTCCTATCATTAGAAATTAGGCATTTCAGCTTCCATAATGCCACTTCAAAATTCCTCAGAGACTACTAGTTCTTATTTCTTTATTGGCTAGGATGGAACAATTAAATTTCTAGTAACCCTTTTGTTTAAAATATTGACAAATGTGTTTGTCTAAGTGGGGACAGCACGTCAATGCTTCTTGAAGGTTTACTAACCTGTAGTTTATTTTCAAAGTCCTGCCAATCAAACTTTTCTGACCGAGGTAGAGGTCAGTATCTTGGCCTATTTTGTGCTCCCATAACAGAATACCTGAGATGGGTAATTCACAGAAAATTCTCACAGTTCTAGAGGCTAGGAAGTCCAAGATCAAGGCACCAGCAGGTTGGTGTCTGGCAAGAGCCTGCTTCTCAAATGGTGCCTTGAATGAAGCATTCTCCAGAGAGGAGGAACATTATTTCTCACAGAAAAAATGGAAGAGCAAAGAGAGAAAACCCACCCCCAAAAGCCACTTTCTAAAGCCATTAAACCCGCCCCATATAGTTGGAGCCTAATTTCCTGTTAAAGTTCTACCTCTTAATATCTTTCCAATGACAACTAAATTTTTATATGAGTTTTTGAGGTAACAAACATTCAAACCATGGAAGTCTATAAGGCTTCAAATGCAAGTTTAAATTTTTAAACAAATTTTTTGTTCTCCATCTTGGCCTTTGGAAAGTCTTTAAGGAAGGCAATCTTAAAAGCCAAATATTTGTGGGAACTTCCCCATAATATTTAAAGAATACAAAGCCTAGGATATCCAGGATTTTGTTTTATTTTTATTTAAGACTTTTCACAAATGATCAATCTTGTTAAATGTCAAAGTTCTTCAAAGTGAGTCACTGTGATATCAAATTGCTCTTGGTGAAACTATGGCATTTAGAAAGATGTGTGCATGGATAATACTTGCAATGCAAAAACATGAAAAACACAAGGTTTGGCCTGGAGGGAGCTTAGATATTTAGGGTGCATAATAAATGCAAAAAGGCTAACTTATGTCTCTGAAATCTGGACATAGACCAGCTTTGACCAACTGCTGGCCCAGGAAACCAAAAGTCCAGGCAGATTGATTTAGATAGACAAAGCAGCTGTAATCAAACAGAAAAATAAAGCCAATTGTGAGGAAGGTCTTTATAGGGCTTTGATAAGGTGATCCAAAGCAAAGTTTTTCAAAGGTTGTCAGTCTGATAAGAACACTGGAACTCATCAGCTTTTGGGACCAGCTTGAGAATAGATTTACAGGATCTATGTCTATCTTCTCTTCACAGGCTTTCTCTTAAAGGTGAAAAGTGCTCAAGATATTGGACAAATAGAAAGACAATAGATGATTGTGTTAAAAGCTAAATTTTTCAAAGGAACAATATAATTTGATAGGAAATCAAAAGCCTAAGGAACTAAATATAAATAACACCCCAGATTTCAAGGAATAATTGAAACTTAGCTTCATCATGAACTTCCTTTGCTGTAGCAGCAAAGTAGTCTTGAGCAGGTGAAGTCTCAAGGGGTCTTATGTAAGCATGTTGTTTTCAAGGTCCTGTTTTGGGGTGGTAGGCTTCTTGTTGGAATCTTACTGGGACCTCTAGGATAGTTGATGTGCTCTGATCAATGAATGGCCAATGGGAACACACCTGAAGCTTAAAAAAAAGTTATAGTTATATATTTTTTGGCACCCTAGGAGAACTCTGGGAGCATCTCAGCAAAAGAAAAATTGGGAGGGGATTCTTATAGGATGTATGACAGTATGTCGAGTGATTTTTTTTAAGGTGAAAATAGGAAAGCAAGTTATAAGTTGAATGTTCTCAATTTGGTGAGTGAATATATTAATAATTTTTATCTAGTGTATATGCTCAAGCTGCCATAACGAAAGATCATATACTGGGTGACTTAAACAATAGAAATTTATTTTTTTTGCCATTCTGGAGGGTAGAAGTCTGATATCAGGGTGCCAGGATTGCTGGATTCTGGTGAGGGCCCTCTTCTTGGCTTGCGCATGGCTGCCTTCTTCCTGTGTCCTCACATGGCCGAAAATCAGAGAGTGAGCAAGCTCTCTGGTGTCTCTGTGTAAGGGCACTAATTCTGTCATAAGTACCCAACCTTCATGATCTTCTTTAAACCAACTTACCTATCAAAAGCCCCATCTCCAGATAACATCCCATTGGAGAGTGGGGCTTACACATATGAATTTTCAGGGAACACAATTCAGGTCCACTGCATCTAGGAAGCAAGAAAATTAAAACACATGGGAATAGTCATGCTAAGATGCAGCAACCACTCAGAGTAATGGGATATTACTCAGAAGAGGGGATTCTCAGTCACTTTTGTGGTTGCAGCGTGGCATTGTGTAAGTCTTGTTCCATACACAATCATGGATCAGCCTTGTCTATGTCTTGGCCTGAGTGTTGTTTATGTTCTTTTGGAAAAATTCACTGACTGATTCTTAGACAGGCTGTTTTTTTTTTTTTTTTTTTTTAGTAGATTAGAAACATCTCCATTACTACTTGTTGCTTTTAATTGCCTTAATTCCTCTTTTTCCTTTAATGAATAAAAGGAATATGTAAATTATTATTTTATATGATTGCAAGGTGATAGTTTTTTGGGAAAGAATATGAGTTAACTGTTATCTTTATTAAAGGTATATGTATATATGCAGTCTAGAAAAATCTAAAAATATGAAAAAGGTTATAGTTTTATCTTGTGGAGACAAACTGTGTTCTCATGTCTTTTCTTTTTATATTTGTCGTTTTATTCTATGAACATTCACACTTTTTTTCATAGTTTGAGTTATCCCGTAGATACAATTTTGTGTTCTGAACTCTTACAAAAACTTTTCAAAGCATATAATCTTAGGCTGTAAGGAACCCTGATGATGGAAAGCTTAGGAGCCACTGACTCCACCTGCAACTCAGTTTATTCATCTGAAAACAGAGGTAAAATCACTGATTCTGTATTATCCAAAGCATGGTTGTATGACTTGTATAATTGTATATTAATGTGTAAATATGCTTTGAGGACAGTAACATATTGCACTTTTTAAAAGGGAAATGCTTTCTGTTATAGAAATTGGAGGAGGAAGACCAGAGGTTTCTGATTTGCAAGCTTATTAAGGCAGAATAATTAATTATGTTTAAGTCTGCCTTTACAAGTAATTACTCCAAATTCTCCAGCCCTCTAGCCCTGGGAGGCAGGCAGTGAAGCTATTTGCCAACTCAATGAAGCTGCTCTCTTTTTCAGTCTGGAAGAATAATTTTCTTCAGACTTGGGGGAATGGATGAGATTCTATTTGCTAGATGGGGTTAGTGTCCAGTCTGTTGAGTGGGAACTTACGCCTTTCTCCAGTGGCTGTGCTGATGGGTGTCAGTGTTTACAGAGCAGGCAGAATGTGCCAAAGGAGACACGGAGTGAAGCAAAACTAAATCCTTTTCAACTGGGTAGATAGTGTAAAAGGATAATTTAAGTACCAGGGGAAAATTTCAGAAGCATTAATAAATAAATGCAGTGGGTACTAAAAAGGGCGAGCTGAAAATATTATATCATATTCATCTTAACATTTGCACAGAGCCTGGAATATCAATAATTGTTTGCTGAATAAATGAATGCATGAATGAATGCATGAATGAATGCATGCATGCATGCATGCATGAGTGAATGAATTATATTTAGGATAAAGCTGGCAGAAGCAAAGAGAGGAAACCATCACGCATTCAACGCCTACGCATTTCCAGACACTGTGATAGGCACTGTGGAGACATGGTATCCTTTGATGCTCAGAGCAATTTTGTGAAGGTTAGTATTATTCTCCCTTTTTATGGATGAGGGAACTGTGCTTAACCCTTTCTTTTCAGCTCCTTTCATAGATATGTGGTGATATATAAGAGAGAATTTTGTAAAACGTGAAGTACTACCTACCTGTGGAGAATTAAAAGGTGTTAGTTGAGCCAGAATAAACTTAAAACACAGATATAATCAAGGCAGTAACATTGGAAATTTATTAAACTTAATTGGCCCTTATGTAATGCCTACCATCTTCTTACTGCAGAACTAGATATTTTAAGTTTGAATTAGTTTTGCCACTTTGTGACCATGGATGAATCAGCCAATCTTATTTGATAAGCACAGTTTATCAAAGGGGCTATGGTATCGCAGGCAATTTGCTTTATTTAGTTAGAGTATTTAGTTTATAAAACAAAGTTATCTAACAAGAATAGTTAATATCATTTTACAAGTGATGATTGAATGGTCAGACAATAAGCCTAAGATATCATAATTTAGTATTGAGGAAGGTGAAACTGGAATTTTTATCTATTTGCCTTCAAGATTTTATTTTAAATTACTATATAACTCAGCCTCACTACAAAATACCATAATACACACCATCTGAACAGTCATGAAATTCTATGCTTAATCCTTATAAATTTCCCCAAATTGTGAAAACACTGCTGGCTAACTCATTTTACAGAGGAAGAATCAGACGCCAAAAAAGTAACATGATGTTTCAAGGTCACTCTGCTGACAGGAATTTAGTTTATATTTCTGTCAAAAGCTCTCCCAGTGGTTTCCAACTGATGCTTTTTCAATTCTTAGAAGTCCAGCAAGAGTAGCTACATATGGTCCCTTGCTTGTTGGCTGCAGTAGGGGAGGTGATCCCAGGCTCATGTTTGGTTGAGGGGCTGCCACTGACTGGAGCAGGGCAGAGCATTTTACTCAAAGACAATCAATCTGGATGACTTATCAGCTGGAATCTAAAGAAGAGCAACGGAGATTTGCTAGGCTAATCAGTTTTTTATTTGAAACTCAATAAGAAAATGTGAGGAGACCAAACAGTTAGTTGAGCAGTAACTGTTGTTGAAAGACTAGTAGGAAAGCTACAGAAATCAAAGAAAAAATTTCCTTTTTATCATAAGATCAAAGCAACTGGGGGTAAGGGGCTAGGTAACTAATTGAAGAATAGCTTCCCTGGATCCACCATAGGCTTTGTATATAAAAATAACATTGCTTTCTTAAGTGAGTCATCTCGAGAGATTGTCTATTACCGTAGCATATTCTATCACACCCTGCTAGTATAATTCTTTGGGGTCTCCTTTGTTTCAAGTAGTAAAACCAACTGGCTATTTTAAGCAAAATGCAATTTGTTGGAAGAATAGAGGGTCTCTAACAGAATCACAGGGAAAGTTTAACAGCCAGTCTTCTGAGAAAGGATCTGGGTACACCCTGATGATTGGAGCAGAAACTGATAGGCAATATGAATCAGTTCAAGCCATATTCTGTTGTCTTCTTTGTGCTTAATATTCAGTTTTCCAGCAAAGAATGTGAGATTGGCTTATTTGGGGGTTATTTGTCCACTCTTTGGCCAAAGGAAAGCAGGCATCTTGATAGTTTGTTCCGCTCAAATGATATACAATAGGGATATAATTCCTCAAAAGAAAATTAGGACACAGCTACAAAACAAATAATGCAAAAAAAAAAGTAAAAACAAACGTATTGTAATAGAGAGAAAATGACAAATGTTCACCACACAATTTCTATTTCACTACAGAATATTGCTTCTGTCTCTTAATTTTAATTATGCCTCCACCCTCTAGACTGATACAACTTCTCATTTGTCTGACACTAGATCCTTGGTCTCCCTTGACTAACATTGCTTCTGCTTCAGCTTCCAGGTAACTGAAATATACAGGATGAAACTCCTTTTACAACCATTTGATCTCTTCCTAGGCTAGCCGGCTCCTTTTACTTTTTCTTAAAGGTGGTAGAAATATGAATTTATTCAAAATTGGAGAGCTCAGGAAGGTTCTTTCTGTTTATGTGAAAAGTGCCATTGTAATGTTGATACAAATTACATTGAATCTGTGTGCTTTGGGTAGGTAATATGTACATCTTAATGATATTAATTCCTCCAATCCATGAACACAGGATGTCCTTCCACATATTTGTGTCTTCTTTGATTTCTTCTATCAATGTCTTATTGTTTTCATTCACTTCCTAAAATTTATTTCTAAGTATTTTTTTGATGCTATTGTAAATGGGATTGTTTTCTTAATTCACTTTTTAAATTGTTCATTGTTAATGTATAGAAACATAAATGATTTTTGTATGTTGATTTTGTGAATTGTAATCACTATCGGAATTCCAATGGAATTTCATATAAATTTTTTAAAAAAATTCCTAAAGTTTATAGGAAACCACAAGAATACTCAAATGGCTTAAGCAATCTCAAAAAAAATTGAACAAGTCTGTAGTGTCCTAATTTCAAAACATATTACAAAGCTACAGTAATCAAAGTCGTATGGTATTGGCATTAAAAGAGACACACAGACCAACAAAACAGAATAGAGAGTCCAGAAATAAATTCACTCATTTGTTGTCAACTGATCCTTGACAAAGTTTCCAAAAATACACACTGTGAAAAACATAATCTCTTTAATAAATGATAATGGGAAAACTGAAGGTCCACATCCAGAAAATAAATAAATAAATAAAAGCATTGTCTTACACTATGCACAAAAAATAAACTCTAAATGAATTAACAACTTAAATCTGAAATCATAAAACTCCCAGAAGAAAACCAGAGAGAAAAAACTCTTTGATGTTGGTCTTAGCAATGAATTTTTTGATATGACCCTAAAAGTACAGGCCGGCAACAAAAGCAAAAATGAACAAGTGGGATTATATCAGACCAAGCACTTCTTCACAGTCAAGAAAAAAATTCAACAAAATGAAAAGGCAACCTATGAAATAATTTAAAATATCTGAATATCTGCAAGGCATATACTTATAAAAGGTTAATGCCCAAAATGTACAAAGAATCCACACAACTGAATAGCAGTAGATCAAATAACGTACAAAGGACTTGAATAGACATTTCTGTAAAGAAGACATACAAATGGCCAATGAGTATATGAAAAAGTGCTGAATATCACAATCATCAGATAAATGCAAATCCAAACCATGTAAGATATTACCTCACATCTGGTAGGATGGCTATTATCAAAAGGACAAGAGATACAAGTATTGGCTTGGGTGTGGAGAACCCAAGCTTTCATGCCATTATTGGGGATGTAAATTAGCATAGCCATTATAAAAAAAACAATATATGATTCCTTTAAAAAAGTAGAACTGCCTTATGATCCAGGAATCCTACTTCTAGGTATATATCCAAAGGAAATGAAATCAGTACCCTGAAGAGATAGCTGCACCCCCATGTTTATTACAGCATTATCCACAGTAGCCAAGATATGGAAACAACCAAGGTATCTGTCAATAGATAAATGGATAAATTAAAAACATAGTGTAGGCATGTGCCCACACACACATACACACACCTTCTCACACACGTAATGAAATATTATTCAGCCACAGAAATGAAAGAAATTCTGCCATTTGTACCAACATGGATGAGCCTGGAAAACACTGTGCTAAGTGAAATAAGCCAGGCACAAGAAGACAAATACTGTATTTGTCATTTACATGTGGAATCTAATAAAGTGGAGTTTATAGACACAGATAGAATGGTGGTTGCTAGGGTCTAAGGATGCAGGAGAAATGGCAAGATACTGATGCGGTTACAGACTTTCCATAATAAGATCAACAAGTTCTGGGGATCTAATGTACAGCTTAAGTGATGATGAATGTGCTAATTATTTTGATTATAAGAACCATTACACAATGTATCTGTATATCAAATCATGTTTTATACTTTAAATATATAAAATTTTATTTATCAATTATATATACATGCATATACGTATATACATACATATATGCACACATCCATATATATGATAGGATATATATGTATATTCATACATATATTCACGTATATGATCAGATAAAAATCTCCATATATATGATTGGATATACATATACATATACATGTGTCTATATATCATGATTAGATAAATATATAGATATGTATTCACGTATACACACACACACACACACACACACACACACACACATATGTTTGGACACCTCAGAACTAAGTTTGTGAAGCAAAAAAAATGCACTGGCATGTTTCATTAGTAAGGAGTTCAGCTGCTGTTATGGACTGAGGCTTGGAGGATCTTTATCAGTCTAAGCATCAATTAATGAATACACAGAATTAGGAATTCTAGCCACGTAATCATGTTACCCAAGAAAAACATCCCAAAATAATTAGAATGAAAAATTAGTCTATTTGTATATTTGACAACTAGCTAAGTGCAATGTTCATTAGGAAGTTTAAAAAAACTGTTTCTCTGCTTCTAAGTTGAGAGTCTGTTTAGTGCTATAGGGATTTTTGAGATAATTTTTCTATCTGAACGTGTTTCCCTCTTTGTTGCATGGTTAATTCCTATCCAGAGGTTTTTGGCAAGTTCTCTGTACTGCAGGTGCATCCACAATGCCCATTTATGTTAACTGAGAGACAGGAGCTTCAGAAAAAAAAAAAAAAAAAAAAAAAAAAAAAAAAAAAAAAAAAAAAAAAAAAAAAGGGCAAACACAGAAAGATTAAATTTAATCATTTTCTCCAGACCTGCAGTTCCCAAACCTGACCACACACTGGAGTCACCTGGAGGATTTTCCAACATTCTGCTAATAATGGGTTTCACCCTAAACAAATTAAATAAGAATTTTTCAGTGTAGGACCCAGACATCAGTATTTTAGAAAGCTCCATGGGTGGTTCTAGTATGTGGCAGGATTAAGAAACACTAATTTAAATCAAACAGAAGCTCATCCTGCCCCTGGGAATTAACTAAGCTCTCTGGGCGCATAAAGGAGGCTTTTGGATCCTGTGAAGGCTTTTGAATAGTATGGGCCAGAACCAGGATCATCAGTAGTTAGTGAGCACAGCCCTTCCCTTTTTTCAAGAGATACATTCATTATAGGAAAGGAGGAGAAACGGAAATATATGTACACATTACTGTGGTGTGCCTGGCGCCATACTATGTACTTTTATATATGTTACCTGAAATGGGAATTTTGGCTCTGATTTGTCCAAGAAAGCTAAAGGGAGGGAGATAATTCCTATTCCTGCTCCCAGTGGACAAACAAACAAGACTGGCCAATTGAATGTTGCCTTCTAGAACTTTCGGTCTGGGGTAAGTGACATGAGAGGTAGGAGAAACTAAAAGTTTATTCCTACAGAAGCAGCAAGGTATGTGGCAGGGTAATAAGGGCTAGGGTACCAGATTCACCTGGACGGGCCGGTGGCTGCAGCTCTCCTACCACTGTCTTGCTTCCTGATCTTGTTGGCCTAGGCTAATTTCTCAGCCTGTCATGGGCTCTGCCTGTCTTCTGAATTACATTCTCCATCTTTCCTTTTGAGTCTATGGGCCTGCAAACATTCTTCCAACAAATTCATTTCTTTTCCTTAATCAGAGATGGGTTTTTTTCTTATATTTTTATTTTTAAGATGAATACTCTTGCATAGCATATTACTTATTCATAGTTGTAACAGCAACAATAATAATACAAATATTTTTGTAGCTCTTTTCTGGTTAAGACATGCTTTCACATACTCATAATTACCCTGTGAAAAAAACACATAGATATCAGAGAGCATATATGTACTACTTTCCATTTTGCATCCATTTGGAGGGCTAGAATAAAAAAGTTAGAGAACAATGTATATTGGCAACATATAGGGAAATTGTAACTCTCATACATGGTTGGTGAGAATATAAAATGACGAGACCACTCTGGAAAAGAGTTTAGTAGTTCCTCTAAAAGATTGAAAATGTATGCTCACACAGGAACTTTTGCATGAATAGTCATAGAGGTATTATTCATAATAGCCAAAAGTGAATATAATAAAAATGTTCATCAACTGGTGAATGGCTAAGTGACATGTGTTCTATCCATGCAATGGCATAGTATTCAGATCTAAAAAAGAAATTTGAAAATGTTCTAAAATTTAGTGGTGATTCTTGCACAATTTAGGGAACACATTAAAAAATTACTGAATTGTACAATTTAAAAGGGTGAATTTTATCATATGTTACTTATATCTCAATGAAGCTGTTATACTAAGAAAGAACTCACACATAGAGGAGTTATACCTTATACCTTATTGTAATTCATTTATATATACTTAGCAGAAGAAATAAGCAAAAAGCATTTTTAATACTAAATGGATCCAAATTATGAACTATTTATGGCATTCGATCAAAGAAATAGCAATCTGCTTAGTACTGAAGGAAAAACTGGCTTTGTATAGAGAAATTATGTAGTATCACACAGCTATGTATATAATATTCTGTTAGTGAGTTAAGAGGTTTTCAAGGGTAATTTTGGTTTTGTCTTATGTGCATACTTCAGAAACTACTTTGTAAGATACCACTACAGTGTGTTAGTATTTTTCATTTTAGGGATTAGGAGACTGTAGTTCATGGAGAACATGTAAATGGTTGAGAGTAATAGTACTAGTAAAAAGAACCTGAATTTTTACCCCAATTTTCTGAATTCCAATTCTTTTCTTTTTTTTTCCCATTTATTTATTTTATTGCATTTTAGCTTTTGGGGTACATGTTCTGAATTCCAATTCTATACCCTTTGTCTTCTACCATATGGCTTTCAATAAAAAGAATTACATTTTATGTTACAAGTTAAATAATTGCCTATTTTTAGTAAAATTCTGTGGTTATCCATCCATCTGTCCATCCGTCCATCTATTCACCCTCCAACTGAGTTTTGAACAAATGTTTTACTATGCCATATTGTGCTTTACTATGCTATACTTTAGTAGTATAGAATTCCATGCACATTCTCCAGGGACTCACAGTCTATTGGAGGAATTTAAGTCATGTTTATACTACTAAACCTCATTTGGCATGTACGTTGGGTCTCAATTAGTATTGATTTGGAAAAGCAATGGAATATTTTTCAGTGTTGGGCTTGGGTGGATGGCAATACCATGTTTTCCTTTGCAATTCATGAGAGCTGCCAAGACACAGGGTTTACTCTTTACATAAGGAATTACTGTGTTTGAAAGAAGGGCTATTATATATGAGAGGAGCTCTTCTCTATCTTGGTGGTTGTCAAGTTTTTGCATTGCGTCCGAATGTCCTGGTTACTATGGGATGAATTACTCATGGTCTCTATCCTGGAGCCCTTGTGTGACCAAGTGTGGCCCTGTACAATAATTCTGTATAGTTCATTTGTTTTTAAATTTTCTCATATATTGGATCAGTACCTCATGTGTAAAACAGAAAACAGGGATATCCCCTCTGGATTCCCCTCCCCTGGCAGAGTGGGAGCTCTCTCTCTTTCCCTTTCTCTCTCTACCTGCCTAATAAATTGCTCTTCTTTGCCAAAAAAAAAAAAAAAAAAAAAACAACAACAACAACAACAGAAAACATTATTCCCATTTTGCACATGTCCAAGGCCCTAGACAACATCTAATATGTGACAGTAGGAGGGAAGAGGCGGAGTTCTGACTTTAAGGTTAATAAACATTCTTCCCCAGGTTTCCACTTTTGAGATAGGCAATCTACAAAACTTTGTTCCCTTGAACAGAATCAACTTGCTGTGATAACCTCTTGTTCTCTGCATAGGGAGATGATGGCTGCTCCTTATGTTTCCAGCAAGGTGAGGTAGCCACAGCTCATTCATTGGACACAGGCAGCCGTCTTCTTTCATAATCCAGACTCTATTCTTCATGTTTCTCACATGTAAAATAAGAACAATATCAGTATTCATTTCCTCAGTTTCTGATGAAGATGAAATGAGACTATGCATATAAAGTGCTTAGCAGAGGCCCTGACAAATAGCATAACACTTGCTATTAAGCTTTCATTATTACTGTTGCTATTGTTATTTGTCTAGAGGCCACAGTGAACCTGGCTTGCATTTTGTTTTATTGCTCTGTTTATTTTTTAAAGATTTTAATAAAAATATCAACACATACATATGAGAAAATTACAAAGGGTCCACAGTGAAAGTTAAATCTTCTGGCAACAAGACTTTTAGTTCTCCAGATCCCTCTGGGGAACTAAAGCTCCTATTACCAGAGTCTGGCATCTTTCTGAAATGAGACAGATGCATACATGCATTCGATATATCTTATACATGCGTGCTATGCACAGTTTTGCATTTCCCTTTTTTTCTTAGCAATGTCACTTTGAAAACATTTTCTATCTTTGCATACAGAATATGGCTTCTCTGATTCAGTAAATTAAATCAGCAACTTGCTTCATTGATGAACATTTAGGTTGCTTACAGACTTAGCTAATACCAACAACACTGAAATAAACACTTTTCTACTTATTTCCTAGTGCACATATCTGTAGGGTAAATCTCTTGAAATGGAATTGCTGTATTGGTTGGTTTAGGAACTACTAATTTTAGTAGACATTTCTGTATTGTCTTTCAAAGAGATTATGCTGATTTACTCTCTTATTAATATCTCCCCCATATCAACTTTATAATCTTTGTCAATAAGATAAATATATATGGGAAGCCAATTAAAGTTTTAAATTGCATTTAAAATTATGACAAATAGTAAGCATATTTTCATGTGTTTAAAAGCAAAATTTATGTATTGTTCTGTGAAATTTCTGTCATCCTCTGCCTATTTTTCTAATGGATCCTTATTTATTTAGATAAATTCTTTACATTTATAGGTAACACATTATATTATCTTGGAGATGTTTTCTTTTTTCCTTGTCTTTTTTTTTGACTTTATGAACATTTTTATATGTAGAGGTTTTTAACTCTTATGTAGCCAAAGGTATTAATTTGTCAATGGCCTCTAGGTTTTATATCTTTATTAGAAAGACCTGCTGAAATCTAAGATTACAGGAATATCTCATTTTATTGTGCTTTGTTTTATTATGCACTGCAGACATTATGGTTTTTACAAGTTGAAAGTTCATGGCAACTCTGCCTGGACTAAGTCTATTAGCACCATTTTTCCAACAGCAAGTGACAATTTCATGTCTCTGTGTCATGCTTTTGCAATTCTTACACTATTTTAAATTTTTTTCTTATTATGTCATATGGTAATCTGTAAACAGTCATCTTTGATATTACTGTTGTAATTGTTTTGGCTGCTGTGAGCTGTACCCATAGAAGACGGTGAACTTAATTATAAACGTTGTGTGTGTTCTGACTGCTCTGTCTGTCCTCCT
Source organism: Cebus imitator (assembly GCF_001604975.1). Lineage (NCBI taxonomy): Eukaryota > Metazoa > Chordata > Mammalia > Primates > Cebidae > Cebus > Cebus imitator. The sequence goes on from NW_016107328.1 coordinate 4,780,723, forward strand.
GCATCCTTCCCTCTTCTTGGGCCTCCCTGTTTCCCGAGAAACAACAGGCATGAAATTAGGCCAATTAATAGCCCTACGATTTTCTCTGAGTTTTCAAATGAAAAGATGGGTCACACATCTGTCACTTGAAATCAAAAGCTAGAAATGCTCAACTTTCTGAGGAAGGCATGTTGAATGCCAAGAGAAGCCCAAAGCTAGGTCTCTTGCGCCAAACAGTTAGCTAACCTGTGAATGCAAAGGAAAAGTTCTTGTCAAAAATAAAAAGTGCTACTCCAGTGAACCCACAAATAATAAGAAAGTGGAACAATCACGTTGCTCATGTTGAGAAAGTTTTAGTGGTTCCGATTTAAAAAATGAAACTAGTCACAGTATTCCCTTACGCCAAAGCCTATTGCAGAGCGAGGCCCTGACTCTCTTCCATTCTACAAAGACTGAAAGAGGTGAGGAAGCTTCAGAAGAAAAGTCTGAAGATAGAAAAGGTTGGTTAATTAGGTTTAAAAAAAGAAGCCATCTCCATAACATAAAAGTTCAAAGTGAGGCAGTGAGGGCTGATGAAGAAGCTGCAGCAAGTTTTCCAAAAGATCTAGCTAAGAACATTGATGAAGGTAACCACACTAAGCAAGAGGTTTTCTGTGGAAATAAAACAACCTTATATTGGAACAAAATATCATCTGGGACTTTCATAGCTAGAGAGAAGAAGTCAATGCCAGGCTTCAGAACTTCAAAGGTCACGCTGACTCTCATTTTATGAGCTAATGTAGCTGGTGACTTTAAGTTAAAGCCAATGTTCATTTGCCATTCTGAGAATCTTAGGGCCCTTAAGAATTACACAAAAGCTATTCTGCCTGTGCTCTATAAGTAACGCAATGAAACCTAGATAACACACACCTGTTTACAACATGAATTAAATAATACTTTGAGTCAAATTTTGAGATCTACTTCTCAGAAAAAAAGATTCCTTTCAGAAAATTACTTCTCAATGACAATGCATCTCGTCACCCAAGAGCTCTAATGGAGATGTACAAGGAGATGAATGTTGTTTTCATGCCCATGCTGCTAACACAACATCCATTCTGCAGCCCATGGATCAAGGAGTCATTCTGACTTTAGGTCTCATTATTTAAAAAATACATTTCATATGACTCTAGCCATAGAAGTGATTCTTCTCATGGATCTTGGCAAAATCTATTGAAAACCTAAAAAGATTCATCATTCTAGATGCCATTAAGGACATTTGCAATTCATGAGAGGTCAAAATATCAACATTCACAGAGGTTTGGAAGAAGTTGATTCCAGATCTCATGGATGACTTTGAAAAGCTCCAGACTTCAGTGGAGGAAGGAACTGTAGATGTAGTAGAAATAGCAAGAGAGTTACAATTAGAAGTGGCATCTAAAGATGTGACTGGATTGCTGTAATCTCATGATAAAACTTTAACCAATGAGAAGTTGCTTCTTATGAAGAAAGAAATAAAGTGATTCCTTGAAATGGAATCTACTCCTGGTGAAGATGCTGTGAACATTGTTATATTGACAACAAAGGATTTGGGACATTCCCAAAACTTAGTTGGTAAAGCAGCAATAGGGTATAAGATCAATTCCAATTTTGAAAGAAGTTCTAGTGTGGGTAAAGGTTGTCAAATATCATCACAACCTAAAGAGAACTCTTCTGTGGAAGGAAGTGTCAGTCTGTGCAGGAAACTTCATTGTTGTCCTATTTTTAAGCAATTGCCATAGCTACTGCAGTCATTAGCAACCAACAGCCTGATTAGTCAGCAGCCATCAACATTGACACAAGACCCTCCACCAGGTTAATAACTGAACTTTTTTTTTTTTTTTTTTTTGAGACAGGGTCTAGCTCTACCTCAGGCTAGAGTGCAGTGGTGTGATCTTGGCTTACTGCAATCTTGAACTCTTGGATTCTAGCAATTCTCCCACCTCAGCCTCCCTAGTAGCTGGGACTACAGGCACGTGCCACTGTGCCTCAATACTTTTTTTTGTTTGTTTTGTATTTTCAGTAGAGATGAGGTTCCACCATGTTGCCCAGGCTAGTCTCAAGCTCCTGGGTTTAAGTGATCTGCCCACCTCAGCCTCTCAAAGTGCTGGGATTACAGGTATAAGCCACCACGCCCAGTCTAAAGTATGTACTTTTTAAAGATGTAATGCTATTGCACAGATAATAGACTATAGTGTAAATATAACCTTTTATATGCAGTGGGAAACCAAAAAATTCATATCACTTGCTTTATTGTAACAATTTTTTTATTGCAGTGGTCTGGAACTGAACATGCAATATTTTTGATATATGCTTCTATTTTTTAATTTTTTAATTTTTAATTTTTGTGGGTATGTAATAGATGGATATATTGATGGAGTACATAAGATGTTTTGATACAGGTATGCAATGTGAAATGAGCACATCATGGAGAATAGGGTTTCCATCTCCTCACGCATTTATCCTTTGAGTTACAAACAATCCAATTACACTCTTAAGTTATTTAAAAATGTACAATTAAGTTATTATTGTCTATAGTCACCCTGTTGTGCTGTCAAATAGTAGGTCATATTCATTCTTTCTAACGATTATTTTTTTGTACCTATTAACCATCCTCCCCTTCCCACCATTCCCCCAGTACCCTTCCTAGCCTCTGCTAACCATCCTTATACCCACATACTTAAATTTCTCTCTCTCTCTTTGGTTAAGGAAGTAACCACATACATTTATCACCTTTCTTAGAGTTATTATCTTTATAAGAACATTTCGTAATCCGTACGTATTTTTATCTTCTCAAACACTTTAAATATGTTTTAGTTATCTGTTCTGGCGTGGTTGAAACCACTGGGGAACAATTTGCTCTTAATGTCCTGTTGGGAGAATGATTGTTTTGACAAATTTCTTTTTCTTCGAGGGTGACTAGACTGTGCATATGTTCTACACCTTCGGAAGTAAGGTTTGATGGTATGAGTTGTTCTAGAAAATTATTTATTTTTCCATTTGGCTAAATAGTCATTCGTAGAGTTGAGCAAAACAATATTTTAAGTCTTTGTTGGTCACAGTGTATATTAAAAAGCCATTACTTTTGTTTTTTTAATTGGATTTGGTTCTGTTTTATCTGGTTTACTGCTATTTACCCCTCTAAAGGGACTGGTTTTTAAACTTGGTAGTCCCATGATTTCATAATTTTCTGTTTTATTAATATGTGCCTTTAGATGTTTTTTCTTTTTATTTATTTACTTGGGTTAATTTGTTGTTTTTTATCTAACTTTCAGATAAAGGCTTTTATTTATTTACATTCTTTCTTTCTTAGTAATACAATTATTTATTAATTTTCCTTTGGCCATTGCTGTAGCTAAGTCCCAACAGTTCTGTTATACGTTTTCATTATTATAATTTTCCAGTCATTTATTAATTTTTATTTTCTTTTGGATTTACACATGATTTCAGACAGTTTACTGTTTAAAACTTTTTTTATAGAATGGAATTTTTATTAATTAAAGTTTTTAAATTAAAACCTTTTTTGCCTTCTCAAAGGCCTTTCTGTACTCTTTATTCCTTTTGAACTCTGTTAAAGTTTTCTTGCATCCTAATATGTATTAATTTTTGCAAATATTTCAGAGACCTTTGGAGGAAAACTTTCTATTCTGTTTTGAGGGCATTAAGTTAGTAATAGTTTTAAATTGAAGTAATGAAGTAATAGCCTTAAATTGTGAATTTTGTGACTTAAATCTTCTATATCCTCACGTATCTATTTAACCTAATAGGTACTGAAAAAGATGAATTAAACTACATAAGTATTATTATATTTCTTTTTTGTGTTTCTTATGTTCACATTAGGTTTTGCTTTATGAATTTGAATGCCATATAATTTGGTTTGTTAAAGATTTTTACATATTTAGTAAATAGTGTAAGAATTCTTTATTTTGTAATATACTTACTTTAATAAGTTATCTATTTTATCACATTTAATGCATTTTGTTCTGAATTAAACTTTCTTATTATTTATAACAGGTCTCTACTTTTTTTGGTCTGCATTTGTCTAGTTTGTTGCCCGTTCTTTTATTTTAAAATTTTCTGTTTCTCCTCCTTTTAGACATACCACTTAAATACAGCACATAATTAGCATTTGTTTTGTGAAGTAACCTGAGTTCTTTCCTTTTCATAGCAAATTTATTCTAACCTCATATTTTCATTTTCCAGTGTTTTTCTCTGTTCTGTATTTTTATAAAACTTATCTAGTAATAGCTGTTATTTTTGACACATTTTTAAAATAAATTAAATCTTTCAGTATATTTTTGTTTTGTATTCTACATGTTTACATGTTCACTGTCAGCTTAGTCTCAGGAACAAGGTGAAAGGACTTCCCAAAAGAATAGCTGTCTGCCCAGTAGTCTAAGACAGAGGGGCTGGAGTACATGTCCTTACACTTACACTTTACTTCTTTTCCCAAACAGAATTTGTGACCTTATCTGAGCTCTCAGGGAACAAATGATCATATAAATCTGTGATAAAATTTTTACTATTTGAGATACTGACATATATGATAGTCAAATAAAACCCAATTCCTGCTACTCATCCTAAGCAGCCATTGTCTGCTTGATAAAAAGAGGGTATTAAACTAGAGAACATCTAAGGTTCCCTTCCAGCTATTTTCTGTAATTTTTGCTGATGTGGCAGGTATTTTTAATGTAGTGGGTATTTTTATTATATCTTTACATTCATCTACCCTCAAACAATATGAAAACTCAAAAACTGGTTTTCAAATGTAGCATATAAGAAATATGCACAAATCGTATTTCAGCTTAATGAATCATCACAAAATAATTGCAACCGATGCAAGTATCACCAAAGTGGGGAAACAAAATATTCTGTCACCATAGAAGTTTTTTCATATCCTATCAAAATTTAAAAACTATCCTGAATCTGTAAGTTACAGATTAGCTTTTCCTGATTTTTCATTTTATAAAAAAGGAATTATACAGCATCAATTATTTTACTGTCTGACATATTTTACTTAATGTTATATTAATTGAGATTCACTTAGGTTGTTGTATATAGCTGTAATTTTAAAAAATTTATTATAGTGTAGAATTCCAATGTATACATATATCACAATTTATTTAACCTATCATTGGCAGAAGCTTCTTTTTCTCCAATTTTTTTTTACTATTGCATATTACTTAAATGCTAATTTGAGTAATCTTCTACATGTCTTATTGTGTAGATGTGCACTCATTTTATTTAACTATACATCTAGGAATTATATTTCTGCATTATTGAGATTATATTTTTCAACCGTAACAAATAATGCATATTTACCCAACAGAAGACTATAGTTTCCAGTGGATTTTATATCTTCACCATAATCATGTTGTCAAAAATTTTAAATTTTAGTCATTCTTTTTAAAATTATCATTATTGTACTTTAGGTTCTGAAGTACATGTGCAGATCATGCAGGATTGTTTCATAGGTACATTACCTGGCAAGGTGGTTTGCTACCTTCATCCCCCCGTCACCTATATCTGGCAAATTTCCCCATGTTATCTCTCCCCAACCTCCCCACCTGCCACTGTCCCTCCCCTACACCCCCCAAACAGACCCCAGTGTGTGATGCTCCCCTCCCTGTGTCCATGTGTTCTCATTGCTCAGCACCCGCCTATGAGTGAGAACATGCAGTGTTTGATTTTCTGTTCTTGTGTCAGTTTGCTGAGAATGATGTTTTCCAGATTCATCTATATCCCTGCAAGGGATACAAACTCATGGTTTTTTTGGCTGCATAGTATTCCATGGCATATAAGTGACAAGAAAAATTTAGTCATTCTTTTGAATTTGAGATTTTATCTCATTGTGATCTTAGTTTGCTTTTTTTCTGATTACTAACGAGATTAAGCAAATCTTCATGTTTATTGACTTTTTGAATACTTTTTTGAAGTGCCTATCAATTTTTTTTATCATTTTCTATAAAGTTGTTTGTCTTTTTCTTATTAATTTGTAGAAGGTCTTTATATATTCTGAATGTGAGCCCTTTAATAACGATAGGTATAGCAAAAATGAAACTATATGATTTAACAATCTCACTACTGCATATTTAGCCAATGATAAAGAAATATTATATTTATAATATTTATAAATATTTATATTTATAAATATTATAAATTATATATAATATAAATACAATTATATAATTATATATTATAATTATTATAAATAATAATTATAATTAGCCAATAATAAATATTATTATTTCTAAATATTTCTAAATATTTATATATTTATAAATAAATATATTTTATATATTATAAATAAATATATTTATAAATATTATAAATTATATATAATATAAATACAATTATATAATTATATATTATAATTATTATAAATAATTATAATTAGCCAATAATAAATATTATTATAAATATTACATTTAGCCATAATAAATCAGTGTATCAAAGGGATCCCTGCACTTGCATGTTTCTTTGAAGCACTAGTCACATGGGTAAAGATATGGAATCAACCCAAGTGCCCATCAATAAATTAGTGAATAAAGAAAACATGGTATATGTACACACTGGAATATTATTTGGTCAAGAAATAAAAAATTATGCCATTTGCAGCATCATGACTGGAACTGGAGGTAATTATGTTAAGTGAGATAAGCCAGGCACAGAAAGACAAATACCACACGTTCTCACTGATATGAGGGAATTAGAAACTGATATCATGGACATAGACAATACTGTGACAGATGCCAGAGACTGGGAAGGTTGGGTGGATTGGAGGGGCTCTGAAGAGAAGTTCATTAATAGCCACAATATACAGTTAGAATGAATAAGTTCTAATGTTTGATAACAAAAGAATGACTATTTTTAGCAAGAACATTTTGTGTATTTCAAAGTAACCGAAAGAGAGGACTTGAAGTGATACCAACACATAGAAATGATAACTACTCAAGGTGATGGATCCCCCAAATATCCCAATTTTATCATGACACATTCTGTGCGTGTAACGCTCACATGTACTTTATATATACATAAAGCATTATTTAATCAATTTTTAAAACTCAAAATACAAAGGCTGTATTTGTCATCTTTTTATGGTTGGTGCTTTTTAAATCCCATTAAAGACATTCATTAGATAACAAAAGAAGTCTAGAGAAGGGAACTTTAAGTAGCTCAGTGGTTGGGCTCAGTTTGCCAAGGAGCTAGGCACCAAAGAAGGGACATTAGGACATTAGACATTAGGACAGGATAGGAAAGAGGGAAGCCCTACCAGTCAGCAGGGATGTGTGAGCACTGGTGTGCACCAGGTGCTGCTGTGAATCCCAGGCTGACTAATGATGCTCAGAATTAAACTCTTTCAATTGGGGCTCTCCCTGTGTTTGTCTCTTGAAGAAAGTTTCACCCTTGATTTCTCTATGCCCCGCTCACAGGGCTGTTGTGAACAGATGGGTCATGTTAATATGTGCCAAAACAATGTATAAAGGGCAGAGCAAAATAAAAATTAAGTTTTTTTATTTTCTGAGGCAGCTGGTGACAGGGGAGGAACACAGACATTCAAATTAGTGGATGGAATTAGTTAAATTTACTGGTGATTTAACAGCTGAATTATCTTGGGGAAAATTAGCATTTCAAAGTATTATCTGTAGAGTCATAAACACCTAAAAAATCTCCTTCCTTCAGAAAAATACATGTATATGTTCGTTCTAAACTGTTAAACATTTTAAAATGTAGTGACTTTGTCATCCCCCTTTATTCATTTTTTCCCTAAAGCTATACAATAAAAAAAAAAAAATAGAACCACCTTCATTTGTTTATAGGATCTGATTAATGTGTATTCGGTTTCAATGCTTCAATTCTATGTATATTCATGAAAATAAGAGAGGAGAAAATTACTTCCTGCCCAACATATTCCAATGAGGATTTCGATAAGCAGAACAATCATTTAACTGGTACATTTCTATTTCTACTAGAGCCAGGCTGGGACAAGAGGCTCCCTATGCAAATCAAGAGGAGTGGGGAAATGGATGCTGATTTATGGATTGCCCAATGATAAATCAACATATTTTTCTTACCTTGGGATCTCAGCTTGAAGAGCAAGGTCAAAGACACCAGTTCCAAAATGAGACACCGTTGAAGGGAATGGGCCTGGCTGAACTGATAATATTGTAATATATTGATTACTGCTATACACGAATATAACAAAAATACTGTTTTATATTGATAAGGACTAAATTGTGTCTCCCCAAAATCCATATGTTGAAGCCCTAACCCCCAGTATATTTGGAGATAGAACTTTAAGGAGGTAATTAAGGTTAAATGAGATCTAACGGTGGGATCTAATTCTGATAGGACTAGTGGCCTTCTTAGAAGAGAAAGATGCATTCTCTCTCCACTCCTTCAACTCAAGCATTGAGGAAAATTCTTGTGAATGCACAGCAAAATGGTGACTGTCTGCAAGCCAGGAAGAAAGCTGGCACCAAGAACTGAATCCTGGCATCCTGTTAGACTTCCAGCCTCCAAAAGCATATGAAAATAAATGTATATTGTTTATACCACTTAGTATCGTATTATTATGGAAACCTGCACAGACTAAGACCTACACAGCTAGCACTCTGTTATTCATGTATCCAGCAAATATTTATTTTTGTGAACATAGCCTGTGCTAAATACTGTACTAGCTCCTGGGTTAACAAATGCTATTAGAACATGGTGTTTGCCGAATGTTCACTGCAGCACTGTTTACAATAGCAAAGACCTGGAACCAACCCAAGTGCCCACTGGTGACAGACTGGACAAGGAAAATGTGGCACATATACACCATGGAATATTATGCAGCCATAAAAAACGAGGAGTTCGTGTCCTTTGTAGGGTCATGGATGAACCTGGAAACCATCATTCTCAGCAAACCGACACAAGAGCAGAAAATCAAACACCGCATGTTCTCACTCATAGGCGGGTGTTGAACAATGAGAACACATGGACAGAGGTGGGGAGCACTACACACTGGGGTCTGTTGGAGGGAAATAGGGGAGGGACAGTTGGGGGTGGGGAGTTGGGGAGAGATAGCATGGGGAGAAATGCCAGATATAGGTGAGGGGGAGGAAGGCAGCAAATCACACTGCCATGTGTGTACCTATGCAACTATCTTGCATGTTCTTCTGTAGCAGGAGCGGCCACAGGAAAGGATCTCTCAGACACTGAATACCAGAGGAAGGAATGTATTACAGCTGGTAGCTTAGTGGCATATGTGCCCAACAGCCAAGCTCCCCTAACAAAGGGAGGTTCAGCCTTTATATAGGCTTATACTTTAGATGTTACAGGTGGAAGAATCTTAGGTTCATAGTTTTAGGATTCACATGTGAAAATGTCTCTGTTTACAGTTTCAGGAATCACATTTGAAAGGGTTCTGGTTTACAGTTTTAGGACTCACATGTGAAAAGGTTTCTGGTTTGATTTTGTTTTAAGTAAAAATAGTGCCTTCTCCATAGTGCCTTCTGGAGAGCTTCCCCAAGGCCTAGCTTGTTGTCTTCAGGAAGGAGATTCAGGAGGCGCCAGCTGGCCTGCTCTCTCTTCTATTGAGATGCACAGAGGATGACAGAAGGGGAGGGAATCCTAAATGCCTGGGTCTCCCTCCTCACTTCAGATGTACCCCAAAACCTAAAATGCAATAAAAAAAAGAACATGGTGTTTGCTTTCTAGTGATCTAGAGGTTAGTAGGGTGGACTCAAGTCTTACAAGTCAGACTTACAATAAAAGTAAAAACAAAGAAATGGGTACATACGGAAGAATATATTTTTGTATTCCTGGACGTGTCAGATGATACTTGTTTTAAAAGATGACATTGAATAAATTTATGACATCCCAGGCATAATAATGGCACTTGAAAAAGCTAGAAGGGAAATGGAAACTTTGAAGAAGTCAAAAGTAGTTTGTAGGCATCTAATACAGGTTGGTAAGGGCAGTGTCAGGATAGAAGACTATCCATGGAAACATGGAAAGGCATGCCATGAACTCTATATTATTTTAGGCTCTGAAGTCTGGATTTTAAGGATTTATTCTGAAAGTAAAAGTGAACCTTTGGGGATTTTTTTCTTCATGTATTTTGGAGCTTCATTGTTAGTTGGATATACGTATAACTTCACATATACATTATAATGTATATATCATATATCTACTATAATTTTATACATACATATTATGTGTATAATGTAATGTTATACCTTTGTGATAGATTGATATTTTATTATTATAAAATGTTCTTTTGTGTCTCTAGCAACAATTTCTGCCTTAAAGTATATTTTCTCTGATATTATTTTAATCACTTGAGATTTATTTTGGTTACTGTTTCGTTCTTTCTCCATCCTTTTGTGTTTTTGAATCTATGGTATGTCTTTTGTAAAGAGCACGTAGTGGAATCATGTGTGTGTGTTTTCATTCTATCAATCTCTGTTGTTTGATATGAGTGTTTAATTAATTTACATATTATGTAATTACTGATAAGGTAACATTTATTTCTACTATTTTGCTATTTGTTTTCTATATGTATTATTTCCATTTTATTTTTCTATTTTTTCATTACTTTCTTAATTTGTGTTAAGTAGACTTGTTTTATTGCACCATTTAAATTCACTTGTCATTTTTTTTTTACCATATTTATTGAGCTATTTGTTTAGTGGTTGCCCTGGGAATTAAAATTAGCACCTTAACTTAATCTAGTTCAGATAATCGACAACTTAATTTCAACATATATAAAGCTTTGTTCAAAAAAGCTCCATTTATTTTCCTCTCCTTTATGATGTTGTCATCATACAAATTATATCACTACACATTTTAAGCTAATCTATACATTTGTGCAGTTATTGCATTGTGCAATTAACTTTTAAATCACTAGAAGGGTCAAAAATAAAAATAAATTTATTTATTTATTTTTAAAATTTTATTTTAGGTTCAAGGTGTATATGTGCAAGTTTTTTTTACATGAGTATTTTGCATAATGCTGAGGTTTTGGGTACAGATGATTCTGTCACCTAGTAGTGAGTATAACATTCAATAGGTAGTTTTTAGCTCATGTTCCCTTCCCACTCTAGTAATCCCACGTATCTATTTATTTCCCTTTATGTCCATGTGTACTCACTATTTAGCTCCCACTTATAGGTGGGAACATATACTGTTTGGTTTTCTGTTCTTGCACTAATTTGCATAGGACATCTTGCTGCAAAGGACATGATTTCATTCTTTATATGGCTGTACAGTATTGCATCATGTATATGTCCTTCATTTTCTTTATCCAACACATCACTGATAGGTTGATTTCATGTCTTTGCTATTGTGAATAGCAGGTTGATTCCTGTCCTTGCTATTGTGAATAGCACTGTGATAAACATATGAGTGTGTGTGTCTTTTCAATAGAACCATTTCTTTTCCTTTGGTTATATACCCAGTAATGGGATTGCTGGGTTAAATGGTAACTCTTGTGTCAAGTTCTCTGAGAAACTGCCAAGCTGCTTTCCACAATAGCTGAACTAATTTATATTCCTATCAACGCTGTATAAAGCATTTCCTTTTTCCACAACCTCACCAGCATCTGTTATTTTTTAACTTTTAATAATTGCCATTCTGACTAGTGTGAGAAGATATCTTGTTTTTGTTTTTATTTTCTCTAATGATTAGAGGTGATTATCACTTTTTCATATTTTTTGGCCACCTATATGTCTTCTTTTGAAAAGTGTCTATTCATGCCCTTTGCCCATTTTTTAAAGTGAGTTGTTTTTTGCTTGTTAATTTAAATTCCTTGTATTTTCTGGATATTGGATTTTGTCAGATGGGTAGTTTGTGAATATTTTCTCCCATTCTGACGTTGTCTTTTTTTTTCTGTTGATAAGTTATTTCACTAAAGCAGAAGTCCTTTGTTTAATTAGGTCTCATTTGCCAGTTTTTGTTTTTATTGCAATTGTTTTTGGGGACTTAGCCATAAATTCTTTACCAAGCCAATATTGAGAAAGTCATTTTCTAGGTTTTCTTCTAGGACTTTTATAGTTTGTAAGTCTTATGTCTAAATCTTTATTCCATCTTGAGCTACTTTTTGTACATGGCTGATATGGTTTGAATCTGTGTCCCTGCCCAACTCTCATGTTGAATTATTATTTCCACTTTTGGAGGTGGAGCTTGGAGGAGGTGATTGGATCATGGTGGTGTATTTCTCATGAGTGCTTTAGTGCCATCTTCTTAGTGCTGTTCTTCTTAGTGAGTTCTTGTGAGATGTGGTTGCTTAAAACCATGTAGGTACCTTCACCCTCTCTCTTGCTCCTACTCAGACATATGATGCGTGTGCTTCCCCTTCACATTTCATCATGATTGTAATTTTTCTGAGGCCTCCCCAGAAGTTGAGCAAATGAGAGCCTCATGCTTCCTATAAAAGCATGGGGGAACTGTGAGCTAATTAAACCTTTCTTTTATTTTTTTAATTACTCAGTCTCATGTATGTCTTTATAGTACTGCGAGAATGGACTAATGCAGATTGGTACTGAGAAGTGGCACATTGCCATAAAGACGTCTGAAAATGTGAAAGCAGCTTTGGAATTGGGTAACAGGCAGGGGTTGGGAGAGTGTGGAGGACTCAGAAGAAGATAGAAAGATGAGAAAAAATTTGGAATTTTCTAGAAACTTGTTGAATGGTTCTGACCAAAATGCTGATAGTGATATGGATGGAGACAGCCAGGCTGAAGATGTCTCAGATGAAGATGAGGAACTTACTGGAAACTGGAGTAAAGGTCGCTTTTGTTATGTTTAGCAAATAACTTGGCTACATTGTGCCCCTTCCTTAGGGATCTGTGGAACCTGGAACTTGACAGTGATGATTTACAGTATCTAGTGGAAGAAATTTCTAAGCAGCAAAGCATTCAAGATGTGGCCTGGGTATAGTATTTCTTATAAAGCAGGTCTTCTAGGGTGGTGTTATCTATGTTTTTGTTTATTTAGAAATATCTTAATTTTACTTTATGTTTTTGAAGTAAAATTTTGGAAAAATAGAATTCTTAGTTGACATTCTTTTTCTTCCAGCACAGTAATTATATCATCCTATTGCCTTTTGCCATCATGTTTTCTGATGAGAAATCCACTTTTAATTTTATTGAAGATCACTAGCATGTAATGAGATGTTTTTATTTTAATACTTGCAAGAATATATATATGTTTTGTCTTCAATAGTTTGATGTGTCAAAATGTGTATTCCTTTGAATGTATCCTGTTTGTGATTTGTTGAGATCCTTGGATGTGTCATATTTTTCTTCCAACTTGAAAAGTTTTCAGTCATTTTTGTCTTCAAATTTTTCTTCTCCATTCTTTATTCTCCTTTTGGGACGCCCATTATAGACATGTTAATATGCTTGATGGTGTCCTACAGATCCATTAATCTCTGTTCACATTTCTTCATTATATTTTTTCTTTTCATCACACAGGACAATCTCCAGTGACTTACCTTCAGGTTCACTGATAATATCTTCTGAGAGCTCAAATATTCTCTTGAGTCTTCCTAGTAAATTTTTTATTTCAGTCAATCTACTTTTCAACTTCAGAATTTCTATCTGGTCATTATATATATATGTATATCTTTTCATTGGTTTTCTCTGTTTGGTGAGCCATTATTATTTGCATGCTTTCCTTTAGTTGTTTAGATATGGTTTTATTTAGTTCTTTAAACATATTTAAAACAAATGATTTAAAGTCTTTGTCTATTAAGCTCAACATCAGAGCTTCCTTTGGAACAGTTGCTGTTGCCTGTCTTTTTATCCTGGGTATGAGCCATACTTTGTTCTTTCTTTTCATGAATTTCATTTTGGTTGAAAACTAGATTAACATAATAAAGTATGTAACTTTGATAATAAAATTTCCTCATCTCACCACAGTTTATTATTATTGTTGCTTTTTATAGTAGCTTTTTTTTTTCTTTCTGTTGCTACTTGTTTAGTAAATTTCCTGTACGAATTCCACAATGTCCATATTTTTTGTTGTGTGCAGTCACTGAAATCTGTTTGGTTAGTTTTGTTGTCAGCTAATTATTTAAAAGAGATTACCTTAAATACCCAAAATAAATAGCCTCTTAACTAAAAGTTTCTGTGTTTTTGTTGGCAGGTAGCTTATAAGCTCTAGCAGTTGACAACACTACTGATTGCAAATAGCCTTAAAGGTCAACTAGAGGTGAGAGGTTGTTACAGGTGGCAGGTATCAGAGTTACTGGTGGCAAAACCATATGGGTCTGCAGTAACCTCAATTATTGCCTCCTCAGAAGAAAGAATTTGATTGAGGGGCATAAGACAGAAGAGGCCAAAGTGAGTTTCAGAGCAGGAGTGAAACTTCTTTTTAAAAATGTTTTCCAACAGGATAGAAGAAAAATTCCCTTGGAAGAGACCTAAGTGGGTACCTGAAGGTCAAGTGTTGTGTTTAAACTTGATCTTAGGACTTTATAGGCTGGCCTCTTTCCCGTGATTCTTCCCTTAGGATGGGCTACCTGTAGGTGCAGTGTCCTCCTTACTCTTGGTAGGTGAGCACAAACAGTGTGCTTAGGAAGTAGTATGCCTGCCCATCTGAGACTTTCTTCCTATTTCTGGGAGAGGTGCCCTTGGAAGGTTACACTTTGCCATTTTGTCTCTTGATGTGCATGCCCAGGAAGTTGCTTCTCCCTCACATCTGCATTCAATTAACACTTTAATGTTAACAGCTGTGGATCCTCAGGAGATTTTCTCTCCCTGGTGCCCTGGCTCCTGCTGTTGAATTATCATTTTTAGAGTGGCAGTGTGATAATTTTCAAATCATTACCTGACAATCCTAGTTAGTCTCTCCCCCTCTGCTTGCCTTGCTCATGCCTGTCTACCTCTAACTACCCTCAACAAGTGAGGTGTCTTCCCCCCCCCACCACGGAAGTCTGAGCTGCAGAACCTGACTTGACTTAACAAAGGATGAATAAATGCACTCTCACACCATCACAGTGATTAAAGTGGGCTAGAGATGGTCGTTGGCTGCTTTCAGAGGGTGAAATGCAACCAATCGACCAAGACTCCCTCTCCTTCGTTATATTTATTCAGTCAGATTTTTCAACAGAGGTTCTAAGTTAACACACTTGTGGATAATTAACATGCTTAAAAGAATAAAGCTTTAGGTTCAGAGCCCAGAATAAACACTATTAACAGGTAATTCCCCTTTGATCACCCCTTGAGAGGGCAACCCAGCACAAAATTTACATGAGTAAACAGAGTGGAGACAAAGGGATGTGGGGTAAATAGACCTAAACTGGGAAAGCCTTTAATCATCTCTCTTTCCTATGCTAATGTAAATGATACGGCTGCCTTCAGCTTGCCCCAGTAAAACCTTTTGGCCTTCCAAAAGGTTTGAGGTTATAATCATAACTTTTCCCAATATTTAATATTTTGTCAGCCACCCTGAGTGAATCTCAACAAACAAGATTAGGAATCTGCATATGGAAGTGGCCAGAAATATATTGGAGCTTTTCAAAGGCCCTATGAACTTTTCAGTTTCTGGATTTTTATTTTAAGGATTGTGTCCATTCTCATGCTTGCTCCAATTAGTTATGCTGCTCCAGGAAGCTCTAATGTTAAACAATTGCCTCTGATTATTTTCAACAAATACCATGAGAGTAAATTCTTTTCCACTGGGTGAGCTCTGAGTCAGATCAAATAAAGATAAGCCCTGGGAATGAGGCTTTTCCAGATCTTTTCCAGAAACTTCAAATAGTGACAATTTTCTGGGAATAGGGCTTTATCTTGAGCTTCAAGCCAATTTTGCCTCCTCCAGTGATTTCAAATCTGTTGGTTTTCACAACTCTTATGGTGTGAGTCTGTTAGTTTTCAAGGTTACTGTGGAGCTTGGAAGAAAGTGAGGAAAATAGGGCAAGTTAAAATTTATAAAGCTCTCTATTCTTAACAGGATTCAGCAGTTTTTCACAAATAAATATTCATTGAATTGTTGCAAGTCTTTGGTCAATTTCTAGGCTTCTGCAAAAGTTGATTTTGACCTTTTTTTGTTAGTGCTATTATTGTCTTTATAAAGACATGTATTTTCAGATGTCCTTATTCTACCATTCTGAAAGTGCTTCTGTGTACAAAAAGTTTAGCTACCTTTAAAGATTTTTAACCAGAGGAATGACATAATTGGCTTTATTTGGAGTAATCACTCTGCCAGATTTTGGAGAATGGGATATGAGTGGAAGAGTAAGGCACATGCCAAGGCTTGGCAGTCATTCAAGAATGAGGTGATGTGGACTTGAACAATAGACTGTTGCTAATAAACATTGCTGTCCTAAATAACCATGGATAAAGGGTTAACAAAAGACTTTTCCCTACTGCATGAGAATTTGATCTTCATCTAGTTATCTTGTTGAGTTAACCAGTATTCAATAAGAATAAGAATGTCAACTATGTTATTAGGCAATGCTTCTCGTCATAACCCATGAATGGTAATCTGCACACACCTAGTTAACATTCCATGACTTGGATTTTCCCTGAGTGCAGTGCTTCTTGTAATTGGACACATTTCTTTGATGACCCAGAAAGCTGTGCCTATGGAATTGTTGTGTGATACTGGCTCCAATGAGGCATAACATGTTTAAACCAAAGCTATACCTACTCAATGTTCATCTTGTCTCCTGGCGTTTGTATCATCATCTGGATGAGGTGGGGGTGTCAAAGAGATAGGTCCATTTGCAGAAAAAAAATGCCTGGTGATGTACTGAAGCAAGCTCTGATTCCTTTCTTACGTCATTACAAGTGAATCTGATGCTATGTATGGCCTAGCATGGTTTTGAGAGTCTTAATCTTTAGTGATATTAACAAGAAACCATGGTAGGCTTTGCAGAGACCCTTGTGGCATGCTTTGGCATTTAAATGACTGTGAATGGTCTGCATTCTTACTTGCAGCTGTTATGGAATTTGTGCTGCCTCAACACTTGCAAACTGTTGTGGATCACATTTTACTTTCCATACCAATCTAACTCATTTTTTAAATGAGTAATAAATAACATTATTTTCATTCCAGTCTGTTCTGGAGGTGAGTAATAATACAATCTCATATTTGTAAATTAGTAAAAATCCATTAGATTTGATAATCCTTCAGAGCTTTCAAAGTGCTGTCATAGTTATGGCATCGTCTTTTTCTCAAACAACACTGAGTTGACATCATTGTCCTTATTTCATACTGTGAAATTTTGGCTCTAAAATGCTCAGTGGCTTGCTCAATGGGTGAGATGATTAATGACCAATCTGTGATCTGAACCCTCATATTCAGCCTTCAATTCTGTGTTCTTTCCACTGCCATATGAAGCAGAAGTTGTGAGCCATGTCCCCATGAGCCCTATGCCAACAGAAGCCCGTCTGAACTGATTTTGTTTTACGCAGTTGTTAGAAAGTGAGACACTCGCCCACAGACCCAACGGGAGAGCTTGCCAGATCTTCAACCTTCCTGTTGAAAGAGGAAACTACTTCCTCATCACTTAACACTCATGTCACAGCTTTGGTGAAGACCTTGTAACAACTGGCAAAATTATTTTTCAGCTGAAAGCTGCTCATGCATATTCAGAAATGCAAATTAGAATGTGTACCCTTAACTGGAAAGAAGTTAATAACCTGTAATAGCTGCTTCTGGCATGCAAATGCTCTTGTGTCTTTATTAAGCAGTGGCAAGAGAAGGTGGTTTCTCATGGAACCCAGGTTTGTCTTTTGACATCTGTGTACTAATAATAAGATGGTTTATATTTTTGATAAAGCTAGTCCTGCTTCCTTCTTGGACTTATATTCCTTTTCTGAAATTTAAGAGATTAAAAAATAAACTTGTGATCTTTAATGATAGGAGCTTAAGATTGAGGTTCATGTTTGAAAAACCTTCTCATTTTATTAGATGAGAAACTGAGTCCCAGAGAAGCAAAGCAATTTTTGCAAGATCACATAGCTCAACTTGGGAATCCTTTAGCCATCATTTGGCTTTCCTCTCCCTGCTCATTTAATTGTTTTGTATTTTTGTCTCATCATCCTTAATTTATAATACTTGAAAACAATATATTGAGGACTGAATATAGAGCATTTAAGAGGTCAGATTTTCAGAATGCTAAGATGCAGAGGTTTATAATTTGATAGAGAAAATAGATAAAAGTAAGTAAGATGCTTACATGTGGGAATAAAGGTATACATATTGTACCTTAGCAGAGTATATCCACTGTGGTTAGTTGATGGAATACGTGCTTGTTTTTTGTTTGTCAAATACATATTGCACACAATTCAATGTGACAAATGTGATGGGAAAAAATGATGTGAAACCTGCAATTCAGTAAGGCAACAAGCACTTAAACAAATATGTTAATGACCTGATGTGACTACACACAGAAGCATACATACAAGTATATTAGTCAAGTTTATGAATGACCTGGTCCTATGCTGTTTACATATCTCCTATTACCTGTTTTCTTCATTACAGCCATTCTTCTGTATCCTCCCTTCTGGTTGGTTATTCCTCTCTGAACATACCACAGCCTGTATGTTGAGTAAGCATGTGGATGCTGGAGCCATTGTGCAGGGTTGTATCCAGATATACTGCTTACTAATCATGGGGCATGAGTTAGCTTCTCTGTTCCTCCATTTCTTCATTTGTGACTTGGACATAATGGTATTATCTACCTCCTAGGGTTTGTGAGGAGTAAATTAGTAAGGCCATGCGGAGATTTTAGAACTACTTGCAGCCCACAGTAAACACTGGAAATGTGTATTAGCATTAATATTACTAGCATGACCTCAATATATCTTTCAAGATTTTAGTCAAGTGTTATCTTTACCACACGTCCTTTCTTTTTAAAATTTTTATTTATTTATTTATTTATTTGAGACAGAGTCTTGCTCTGTCACCCAGGCTGGAGTACAGTGGTGCCATCATAGCTCACTGCAGCTTTGAACTCTTGGGCTTGTGTGGTCCTCCTGCCTAAGCCTCCCAAGTATCTAGGACTACTGGCCCAAGTCAGCATGCCTGGATATTTTTTCTAGTAGACGAAGTCTATCAGCCTTCCCCACATTGGTACTGTGATTGGAGAATAAAAGGAATTAAAAGGGATGTTGGAAGGAGAAACAACTAGGACATAATGACTAGTGGATCAACAGTCACACTACACTCTTTCATGCCTCTCTCTGCTGAGACCCTCTGCCACCATTTTGTTTGACTTAGCTCTGGGCTCCCCTCAGACTGTGCTCCAGCCCTCACCTTCTGAAAGCTGACTCTTATCTCTACTTGCTATTGTGAGTCTCTAACCCTAGGTATTATCTCAATCACAGGACTACTACATTGCATTTCTAGGTGTTTTTTCTCTCTCCAAGTACTTTTAAGATTATCCAGTATATGAACCGCTGAGGGATGGATACAAAGGACACACAGGTAGAGGAAAATTTTAGTGCATGGAGAAATGTGATGGGTTTTATCATTAGTTTTGATTTTTAATGCCCTATTTTCGTATTAATCAATTAGAAGTAAAGA
>NW_016107328.1:4800250-4815429 GCF_001604975.1 Cebus imitator
AATTCTGAAGAGCCAAAAACAAACAAACAAACCCAACGAATCAACGAAACACAACATTAAAAACTGCTGTTGGTTCAAGATGGCCGATCTCAAAAATGTATATATTTCCTGTTTCTCCTAATATATTTTAAGATAAAAAATCTGGAAGCATCGAAAAAGTAAATAAAGTATGTCAAAGTAAAAACAAAAATGTATAAAATAAACCAGTTAAGAGAATGGATGAGGGTGGAAATTTTGCAGTGTGAGAAATAGCACTGTTTTGGATGACAATAAAAAGTACACTGATGGAAGAACCCCCTGAGAAAACTGCAGCCCAAATACACCCCAAGGAGCAGTTAGAGTAGATAGAAACTAGTTCAAAGAAAGAGATTCAGAGAAGCTCAAGATAAGTTTAGAAGATGCAATGGAAAATAAAATTGAAAAAAATTAATAAAAACAGAAATAGAATTTAAAAATCTGTAACAGTTGAAACCTTTACCCACTCCCTCACCCTGCACTTCCTCTCCAAGCCACAAAATACTAGAAGTCAGTAAAATTTAGCTCCAGTGCATAGAACATAACCAAATCAAACCAGATTCTGGAAATATCTTCTCTAAAGAAATTGGAAGAAGTGCCTTGGGACAGCTATATGAATATTAGTGTCCTAGAGTAAAACTTTCCAAATTCTGACATTGGTGGCAATAGAGATGGAATAGGGAAAAAGGATGGCACATGACAATTGGCTTTTTGCTTCTTTACCTGAAGGCAAAATGTATTAGTTGACATATCCATCGCCTCTCAAAGAATCCATGAATCTTATCAATAGAGATCCTTGTGGAAAATCTGAACCACTTCCACCATGGCAGAGCAAACTCGTGGCAGAAATGTGGAATTTACTACACATAAAAGAAGAATATGAAAAAGAAAGACAATTATTGATAAAGAGATCAAGATAGAAGAAAATATTTTAGAAAACAGAAAAATATTTTAAGAATATTAATGAATTACCCAGACAATTCGAGAATATAATAATCACTGAATGAGAACTAGACACGATGAAAAAGGAAAAAGAACTAGATGCCATGAAAATAACTAGGTATTATAAAAAAGGTACCATATATAACTATAAAGATAACTAAGCTTTTAGATAATTTTTAAAAACTCTAATAGTAGTTATAAGGTGAGAGAGAAATCCCTCCTAAATGTACAGCAAAAAGACAAAGAGAAAGGATGGATGCTGGGCTTTTTAACCAGCAGTAGTTGATGCTCAAAGACAATAGGACAATGACATCAATGTATGGAAGAAATAAACAATTTTGAAACCAGATTTCTATACTGAACTTGGGAAGCCATGAGGGTGCACTTCTCAAAACTACCTTCAAAAGAGAAAATGCTATAACATATGTACTCAGTTAATAGTGTCCAGCTGCAGTGCCTCAAGCCAAGAGAACATTCTCATGAGCAGCTCTAGTCCATGATCAAGAAAGGTAGAGGTCTTAAGTCCCAATAACTTCTGCCCAACATGAGACTCCTGTGATGGATAACGTTATTTCAGAACTCTCAATTAGATTGGGCAAGACTTTCTCAGAGTTGTATTGTTCTTTGAGGGTCTTATTACACAGTAATTTTTCCTTTCCCAATTTCTTTCACAAGTGTGACATGAGCAAATTGCCCAAGATCTCCCTATTTCTGCTCTCTCTCACTTTCATCTTTCTTGAGTTATCCCCCAATAATCTTTTGCACTTCTAAATCTAGAGGATATGAATTGACACTATAAATTAAGAATAAAGGAGGATAATTTTTTTTCAAACAGTCAAGGGCTGAGAAATTTTACCTGACAATAAAAATATATGAAGAAGTTTTTTGAGAGCTCACTGCACCAGAAGAATGGAAGAGTCAGCAGAAGATAAATACTTGAATAAAAAAGTGGAATGAATATATATATATATATATATATATATATATATATATATATTCCACTATTTCTTCTAGTTATCCATTGATAGAAGCTTAGGTTGCTTCAATATCTTGTTATTGTGATTAATGCCACAATGAACATGAGAGTGCAGATATTTTTTTCAAGATACTGATTTTATTTCTTTTACATATATTGAGGCACAGAAGATTCTGAACAGCCAGAGAAATCTTGAGCAAGAAAGACAAAGCTGAAACAATATACTTTCTGATTTCAACATATACTACAAGACTACTGTAATAAAAATAGTATAAGATCAGCATAAAAACAGACATGTAGAGCCAATGGAATAAAAAGAGAGTCTGTAAATACATTTATGCATTTATAATCAATTGGTCTTTGACAAAGATCCCAAAAACACACAATAGACAAAACTTATAGGGTAGATTTTTCAATAAATGTTGATGGGAAAACTGGATAGCCACGTTAAAAACAAAACAAAACAAAACCTCAAAATGTGTTAAAGATTTAATGTAAGACCTAAAACTGTAGAACTACTAGAAGAAAACATAGGGAAAACTCTTCAGAACATTGGTTTGGGCAATTATTATTATTTGGGTATGACCCTTAATGTATAGGCAAAAGAGCAATGATAGGCAAATAGGTTAGCATCAAACTAAAAGATTTCTACATAGTAAAGAAACAACCAATAGAGTGAAGAGACATACAGAAAGGGAGAAAATATCTGCAAACCATATATTTGATAAATAGTTTAACCCAAAAGATATAGGGAATTCAAACAATTGAACAATTGAACAGCAAGAAAACATATAACCTTATTTTAAAAATGAGTTAAAGATCTGAATAGACATTTCTTCAAAGAAGATGTACAAATGGCCAAAATGTATGTTAAAATGTGCTGAACATCACTAATTTTCATAGAAATGCAAATTTAAGCCACAATTAGGTATCACTTCATCCATTTTGCGTTGGCTATTATCAAAATTACAGGAGATAACGTGTTGATGTGGGTGTGGAAAAAGAGAACCATTGTACATAGTTGTTGAAAATGTAAAATGGCCCAGCCATTATAAAAAAGAGTATTATAAAGCCTCCTCAAAAAATTAAAAATTAAACTATCATTTTAAAATAATTAATGATTTCCCCAATATTTTGAAAACTGCAGAAAATATCTTGTTTAGGCATTCCATATGAGGAGAACAAATGGACCCACACAGATAGCCCATGATTTAAGCCCATGTTTTAGTTTTCGAAGCCATCTGAATCAGATCACTGACTCTGTAGTGGGAGATCCAGGGAGGTTCGGGTAACTCAGCACATCCATCTCTACTGTTCTTGTTCTAGATATCAAGAAAATTTTACCAGCACTGTATGCTTCACTGTTGTAACTGTAATTTTTAAATATTTCATGTTGTCGCCAAAATTATTTTCTTAAAGTCCAGATCCTAGTGTAATGGGATACTGAAATGTATCCTATTACCCTGGGATTTATAACTAAGATTCTAAATTAGGAGGAGTCATGTATCTCCTGCAGGTTTGCTAGGATATAATAGGAACAGCACTGCTAATGCCAGCCACAACCTCAACATAATCCCTTGCTCTTTCCCGGCCCACTTAAAGGGTCTGGAGTGACTCAGTGTCATGAGATATTGGTTTTGAGGTAGGAAGATATGGTGTTGTTTCTTTTCTTCTCATCAGCAGGGGTGCTCTACTCCCACTCTAAAGCAGTGAGAAAGGATTCACCAGAAGGATTCAGAGCTTCCTGCAAGAGGGAAAGATTGGCACCTTGCTTTCAGTATGGCTATTTGTTAATCTGCAGAGAGCTGCATCCCTATCCCGATGCTCTCAACTACAGTTGGCACTGTTCTATGGGAGCTTGGAGTATGGGCACATATGTTAACTCAGAGACTGGAGACTTCTGAAGGTGGGAGTGATGGTTGCAGGGCCTGTGGGCACCAAGAGAGTGAGAAAGGATCATGAAATATGGTGCTTTGCAGTAAGTGGGATTATAGATCCCCTGATCTGGTTTACATATCACCTGGTTTACATGGCCATAGATATCATTAGAAGAGGAACTTGATGATTCCTTTGGGTGCACACAGAGGAACAGGGAAGATGAAGAAGTGGCAAGACCTTTGTAATAGTCCAGGTGGCTGCCAAGGGAAAGGGCGCCCCCTTCCCCAAACAGGTCATTAGGTGTGATTTACTGGCTAGGACAATTCGTAAGTACCATCCTAAGTAAGTCAGGCCCACAATCTAGATGGTGATCATCAAATTGTCAACCACCAGAGGAATGATGCCAGGATGTAATCAATATCAGACAGTTTGGTAATTCAACTGCTACTATATTTTCCATTATTCTCTTCTTTTCCCAACACCAGAGATAGGTATAGAAGAGGCAAGAAGAGAAGAAAATATTCCATACTAACACTTCTTTCATCTTTCCTGCTGTTTATCTCTGTACCAAACTGGAAGAGGTGATAGAAGGACTGAAAGAATAGAACCTGTATGTCTTGTCCCCTACTTCAAGTCCACTAGGCAAAATATGACTGAGGATAGGAAGGGGTGAAGATCTGAATCCAATCTGAGACTAGAGTTTTCAATTGAACTTAGGAGTTTCTAGTTAACCACAGTAACTGAAAAGTTAGCTGGAAGAAAATGAATTTTCAACACAGCATGGTTAAAGACAATGATTTGGGGGAAAGAGAAAGAAGAGTTTTAGCTTCATGTTTCACTTATGACAGATTGCTTAATTAGCCCTGAATATACCACTTGGTATGATTTGAATATGTGTTCCCACTAAATCTCATGTTGAATTGCAATCACCAGTGTGGAAGATAGGGCATTGTAGGAGGAGTTTAGATCATGGGGATGGATCATTTATTGCTTGGTGTTGTCCTCAGGATAGTGAACATGTGCTCTCGAGATCTGGTTGTTGTGAAGTATGGTACCCGCACCACCTCCTTGTCTCTTGCTCCTGCTTTTGTCATGTGACCTGCCTTCTCCTGCTTCCCCTTCCACCATGAGTAAAATCTTCCTGAGGTCTCTCTAGGAGCTGAGCAAATGCCAGGGCCATGCTTCCTGTACAACCTGCAGAACCATAAGCCAATTAAACCTGTTTTCCTTGTAAATTACCCAGTTTCAGGTATTCCTTTACAGCAGTGTAAGAATGGAATAACACAACACTTCTCTGAGTCAAACTCTCATTCTATTTTCTAACTCTTTATCATGGCATTCAGAGCATTCTCCAAGCCTATTTTTGTCTTCCTAACTCTTGTGCCTTTGTTTAAAGTGTTTCTTCTGCCTAGAGTGGCCTTTTCTCTCACGGTCTCATATTCAAGTTCTCTCTAGCCCTAAGGGGCTGTATGTATATTACTCCATTGTAGAATTGGAACATGGTTTGTTAAACTAGTTGCTTCTTTCCCTTTGTGATAAAAACTATCATTTTTTGTCTGAGATATAATTATATATCATAAAATCCACTCTTTTAAAGTGTACAGTTTAGTGATCTTAATAGTTTTGCAATCATCACCACTTATATGGTGATTTTCATTACCCTCAAAAGAAATTACATACTCCTCCATGATGTGCTTATTTCATGTTGCATGCCTGTATCAAAACAAGCATGGGATACCTGGTAGGTATATGTATTTATGGGATAAAAATACAATACAATACAATACAATACAATACAATACAATACAATACAATACAATACAATATAATACTATTTAAAACGTACCCACTAGCAGTCACTCCTCATTTCTCCCTGCACCCAGGCCAAAGAAACCACTAATACACTTTCTGTCTCTATGGATTTGCCTAATCCGGACATATAAATGGTATCATACAATATGTGACACTTTGTGTCTGGCCTGTTTTATATGGTATAATATTTTCAAGATTAATTCATGGTACAGCATGAATCAATATTTTATTTCTTTTTATGGCTGATTAATTTTACATTGTATGGATATATGATATGTAAATACAATCAGTGGTAAAATTCTACCATTGGAAAGTAAATCACATTGCTAACATAATATTTAAATAGTGTATATACATATATTATATGCATATTATATATATATGAATATATATATATATTTTATATTTTATATATACATATATATTTTAGTGAGGTAAAATGGTTCCTGTAAGCATTACTATATAAAATATGTAATGTAGATATGATTTGGTTTGTTATCCTTTAAAATGATCAGCCAGTGGACATTTGGGTTATTTTTACCTTTGACTATTTAGAATAGTATTACTATAAACATTTGTATATTAGGTTTTTTTTAACCCTCATTTTAAATTCTTTTGGGTGTTCACCCAAGAGTGGGTTTCCTGGGTTACATGATAATTCTATGTTTAACTTATTGAAGCATTGCCAAACATTTTTTCAAAGGTAGCAGCACCATAAGATATGAGAGTTCTAATTTATCTATTGTCTTTTCTTTTCAGCCTGAATAAGGCAGTTTAGTATTTTCTGAAAAAAGAGGCCTCTTAGCAACTAATTTTCTCAGTTTTTAATTATCTGGGCTACCTTAAATTGTCTTCCTGTTTTTTTTTTTTTTTTTTTTTTTTTGACAGAGTTTTTTAATGAAGCTTAGGCTGGAGGACAGTTGTGTGATCATAGCTTACTGAAAGCTTGAACTACGGGGCTCAAGTGATCCTCCCACTTCAGTTTCCAGAGTAACTGACATTACAGTTATAGAGTAACTGCCACCATGCCAGGCTAATTTTCTATTTTTATTTTTCATAGAGTTGGGGTCTTGCCATGTTGCCCAGGCTCATCTCGAATCCTGGTCTCAAGCAATTTTCCCACCTTGGCATCCCAAAGTGCTGAGATTATAGGCATGAGCCATTAAGGCCAGCCTCTCCTTCATTTCTGAAGGATAATTTTGCTGAATACAGAATTCTTGGTTGATGTCTGTTTCCAAAGTTTGAGTAATTATCTCCTTTCCACTGACTATGTTTTCTGATGTTAAATTTTTTGCTTATCTAATTGAGGATATCTTGTACATGATAAGTTACTTTTCTTTTTGCTGCTTTCAAGATACCTTCTTTGTCCTAGTCTTTTAGTGATTATGATGTATCTGGGTGTGGTTGTCTTTGATTTCATTCTACTTGGAGTCCATAAGCTTCTTGGATGTATAGATTCTTGTTTTTAGAAATCAAATTTTGGAAGTTTCTGATATTGTTTCTTCAAATATTCTCTCTGCCCTTTTCCTTCTGTCCTTTCCTACTAGGACCTTCATTATTCATATGTTGATGTGCTTGATGGTGTCTCCCCAGATCTCTGAGACTTTGTTCAATTGTCTTTATTTTTTATTTCTTTCCTCATACTACATAATCTCAATTGACCTATTTTCTAGTTTATTTCTTCTGCCTTCTAATATCTGCTTTTATGAGTCCCTCTAGTAAATTTTTTATTTCAGTTATTATATTTATCAACTCTATAATTTTTTAAAAAATATTTATCGGCCAGCCTCACGCCTGTAATCCCAGCACTTTGGGAGGCCGAGGCGGGTGGATCACAAGGTCAAGAGATCAAGACCATCCTGGTCAACATGGTGAAACCCCGTCTCTACTAAAACTACAAAAAATCAGCTGGGCATGGTGGCGCATGCCTGTAATCCCAACTACTCAGGCGGCTGAGGCAGGAGAATTGCCTGAACCCAGGAGGCAGAGGTTGCGGTGAGCCGAGATCGTGCCATTGCACTCCAGCCTGGGTAACAAGAGTGAAACTCTCCCTCAAAAAAAAAAAAAGAAAAAAAATATTTATCATCTCTTTATTGATATTGTCTGGGAAGCATTGCTCTCACAAACCTTTTTAGTTTTTTAGTCATGACTTACTATAGTGCTTGGACATACTTTAAATAACAATTTAAAGTCTTTGTCTAGTAAGTTTAATATCTGTGCTTCCTCAGCTACAGTTTCTATTGACAATGTAATGAGACAACTCTGGTATTCAGATTCCTCCACTTCCCTGCGGTTTGTTATCACTATAGTTTGTTGATGTTTTCTTTTTAGTAACTTTTCTTACTAATTCTGTAAAATCTATTCTTTGTCATGTACGGTCATTGATGTTTCTGCTTAGTTAGCTTACTGGTCAGCTAATTATTGAATTGATATTTATTTCAATGTCTGCAATTAATAAGTCTCCCATTCTTTGTAGATAGTCTGTATGTGTTTATTGGAGTACATCTTCAACACTCAGACAGGCAGTTTACCCTCCACCTTAGCCATCCCTTCCTGTTCGTTCCAGTTTTCTCCCAAAAAGTTGTATCAATTTCTGCTTTCATCAGCAACTATGATCGTGCCTAAATTACAGTGTTTTCTGATGATGATGAGTTGTTCAATAGAGCTTTACTAAGTTGTATTAAATTATGTGAGAATCTAAGGGAAGAATAACCTGAAGGATTGATCTTGAAGCCAGTTAGCCCTGTCCCTGAGTAACTAATAACAGACTAATAAGTCAATTAACAAAAGACTGCTTCACATGTGCTTGGCTCCTCTGTGCACAATCAGATTCTCTCTGCTGCACATGTTGCATTAAGAGAACTAGAGTTAAATAGGAGAGAAAAATAACTTATCTTAGTAGAGCATCCACCATATTCCAGTTCATACAAATATACATATAAATATACCACTTAACAAACAAGATAGAGAAATAAGTGGAAAATTAGAATATTGTGCAATTCCTGTTATTTTAGATCTGTGTACTGAATAAAAACAAAATTTTAAAGCATTTTTTTCAGGACATGGTTTTTATATGACAATGTCCCATTTAGTTCTCACAATAATCCTATGAGATGAGTGTATGCTCTGGATTGAAATGGATGGGCTCAACCCCTCCTCTTCCCATGATGGAATGTATGACACTGGGAAACTTGTTTATCATCTCTAAAGCTCATTACCCTCAACTGGGAAATGACAGTTTTAAAAAACAGTTACCTCATCAAGTTGTTGAGGAAATTAAATGAAGTAGTGCATATAAATCTTGGAATAGAGTAGGTGATGAATAAACATGAGCTAATATTAATGTTGGTAACTTTGTTTTTTAAAAAAATTAAAGTTGGGGAACCTAAAGCTCAGAGAAGTAAAGTGACTTTTTCAAGACGATTAGCTTAAACAAATAACTGATAATATGGTTTTGAACTCAGGTTTATCTTTACATATATTCTACTCTCTTCTGAGTTCTGTGGAGAAAATAATTTAAGATTTTAAAATTTGTGTTTAGGAAGATCACATTGGAAGCACATAGATCTCATTGTATTGTCACATCAACTCAGCAAACATTGCTTAGTCACCTGTTTAATGGTAGGCCCAATATACTAATCAATATGGGAGATCAATTGATAAAGAAAATCCATTGACACAGTAGATTCAATGGAAAGATATTAGATAGAAAGAGAGAGAGGGAGAGTGCACATGAGTGCAGACCTATGCTTCTCAGGAACTCATTGTTTAGTGGAGAAGCCAGCCATTTCCACAGTTTATTGTAGACCAATACAGAATAATCTTCAGGGGCAACTTTAATGAACAACAACTAAATTTGCTAAACTTCCATTTCTGCAGTTTATTGTAGAACAATGTAGGGTTATCTTCAAGGGAAACCTTAATGAAACAACAACTAAAATTGCTTTGGTAGATAGATAACAATTTAAGAAGAAATATAAAAGCTTGGATTGTATCTGGGAAAGAAAAAGCAGGGAGGTATAATATATTCTTTTTTAATAAACCAAGTCCCAATCTTCCAAAGTTGGGAACTATAGACACATACACATGGGGGTATGTTGCTGGGCCTTGTGCCCTGGGTTCTTATTCACTGTTATTAGCCTTTGCTTTGAAAAATAACACAGAAAACCCATTTCTGCTATCACCAGAGAAGAAACATGCAAGATTCCTTAATGAAATCTAAACATCATTCCACAAGGCTATCTTTGGCAGAGATAAATCTTTACAGAAGTTGTGTTAGTGAGAAGCCATATAATAGTAATAAGAATTTCATTTCTGTAAACCAGTTGCTTAATACAGGTTTTTAAATCTACTCTTTGTTTAATTCTTATAACGACCTTGAGAAGGTGTTCTATTTCCATCCTCATTTTTTGTAGGAGTTAACCCAGAGTCAGATTCAGTGATCACATTGGAAACCAGAGTTGAGTGGGCAATGATATCTACATAGGACTTCTCATAAGGGATATTTCAAAGCAATTCTAGAGAAGAAGCAAGAATGACATTCTATACACAGGCTTAAATGCCTCATGAAACCTTTCCCTGACCCTTAGATTTGATGAGTCCTCTCCCATTCACACACAAATATTCCTTCATTAAAAATGTTATTACATTTATTTGATTTTTTACAATCTTCTCTAGTTTGTAAGAATAAGGACAGTATTTGTTTTGTTATATTTTTTTCTTAGGTATTTAGTATAGTTCCTGATAGTAAGTGAGTATTCTCTTAATATTTTTATAAACAAATTTGAGTCAAAAACAAGCCAGAAATTTATTATAAAACTGAACATGGGTTTACTATAAGTCTTGGCAATAGCATCCTTGCATTTATCTCACAAAAATGAAAATTTATGCTTGCACAAAAGCCTATACATGAATGTTTATAGCAGTTGTATTTGTAATAACTCTGAACTGTAAATAATCAAAATGTATTCAATGGGTGAGTGATTAAACACACTGAATCATTCATACCATGGAATATTTATCTGCAATGTAAAGGAACATACTCTCATGCAACAACTTGGATGGGTCTCAAAGGATTTATTCTGAGTACAAAAAGCCAATTCCAAATAGTCACATACTGTATGATTCAATTTACATAGCACTCTTGAAATGACAAAATTTAGAAATGGAGAACATAATAGGGGTCGGGGAAAGGAGGGATGTGACTGTGTCTGTAAAGGAGTAGCATGAAGGATTCTTGTGGTGAAGCTGTCCTGTGTCTTTACTGTGGTGGTGGTCATAGAAATTTACACCTGTGATAAAATTGTGTTTAACTCAATACACTACCCACACACATGTGTGTGCACACATACATAAACATGAGTGTATATAAAACTGGTAAAATCTGAATAATTATTGTGGATTGCATAAATGTCAGTTTCCTTATTATAATAGTGAACTATAACTGCTTTAACATTAGAAATAACTGAAGAAGGAGGTTAGAGAAAATTTTTCTGTATTATTTCTTATACTTGATTAGTCTTTATTGGCCTAAGTCCTTGCCACTGGGCAGTATCTTAAATGTATCTTCTGCCGTCTGAGGAGCTGTTTCCTGTAATAAGAGAATTTGAATGTTTTGATGAGACTCCAGTACATTCATAATAACTGAAGGGGAGAACTCTCCAGTCTGAGAATAGAGAAGGCATGAAATGGTCATGAAGATGAATGGGAAAGAGAAGCATCTATAGGGAGAAGTAATAAGATTGATGTTAGTGTAAGAGGCATTCGAACCAGAGCAACTCCATTTTGAGTGAGGGCTAAAAAAATGAGGCTGAGACTTGCTGGGCTGCATTCTCAGAAAGTTAGGCATTTCCAGCCTCTAGATGTGTATGGTTAGGGGAACAAATTAATAATGTTTACCAAACAGACCCAGACTTGAGAGTGTTCAGGTATCTTGATATCTGGAAAACAAAGGCATTCCTAATTTTACTTTAAAGATAATATGTTGATTCTCACAAAATTTAGTAATTAAGAAAATTAATCTTTTATTACAAACTCTTGTAGTAGAGCACATCTCGCCATATATACAAGCATTGTACCTAGGGTGGATGCGTTCCTCCTCTTACTTTCTGGAATGCCCAACTCTGCCTGTGGAGTACTTGTCCTTTCACCACTTTACTTTCTTAAAAAACTTGCATTTACTTTGCACTATGGACTCTCCCTGAATTCTTTCTGTGCAAGATCCAAGAACCCTCTCTTGGGGTTTGGATTGGGACCCCTTTCCTGTAACATTAAGACAGAGCCCACTTGAAGAGAATGATTTTAGAATTTCTAAAGTGATTTTTGTATCTGCGTATTTATGTACTTTCCTCCATTCATTTTCAGTTGACCAGCTTAAGAAACAAAATAAATGGAGAGTCATTTAACCAAGGTGGTGTTTTGCAAGTGAGTTGGACAACGGAGCAGAGAGGCAAAGCAGTTGAGGTCATACTAATGGTGATTTTAACAATGCACCATGGAGTCTAAGCTGAAAGGAAGGAAGTGAGATAAGAAAATGGTAGCATCAAAGATTATAGAGCATAATGGTGCCAAAGAATTACTGGAGTTTTGGGACTAGTAAAATAATCTGGAAATTGACTTATGGAAAGGGCACAAATTTGGGATATGACTGGTGACATGAATGGTTGAACTGTGATGAAAGACAAGATCATTCAAGGAGGGACAGTCAAGAAAGTGAGAAGCCAGGGCAAGGGGAGAATTATCCTAGTGAATATTCAAATTTAAGATAAAGACTAGTGTTGGAGAGGGGATCAGTGATCTAGGAGTTGACACATCCCAGGAATAAATACCATTGTACTCAATTCTCATGGTAAGACTGTGATCTATGTCTGCTTAGCTTCAATATACAGAGGATATAACTAAGGCTCATGAGCTGTGTTAATTAGTGCAATATCTTACCCAAATATATCAGATAACCAGCTCAGGCAAAACAAATCTCCATAAGGAGGACATTTCAAATTTTTGGAGCATGGTGGTCCTGTCAGTTTAGCTGAAGCCAAGAAGACCATTGTGGAGCCCCGAGGGGCCTGAGATGAGGAAGAGGCATTGGACTTAACTCTCAGTCTTTACATTCATAATCAGAGACATATTTTATAACTGTATATACTATAAGGCTGCGGGCTTGATTTACTTCATCAGCACCACACTCTAACCACCTAAGCTAACTGGCACCACCTTGTTTACTTTAGAAAATAGAATAGATGATCCTAGGAGCTAGGGGATGGAAGGTTGAAATATAGGTTTTCTACTCAATCAATAATCAGAAGGCAGCCTTGCCTGCTGGAAGTTACTCTTTTTCTAGGCATTTTCTACATCAGAGTCGGGCAGAAATTAGTCCTGAGTCCCCGAGAGAAAACAGACGTTTGGAAGTGCCTGACCTAGAGTGAGAGACAGAAAAAAAAAAAAAAAAAAAAAAAAAAGAGTGCAAAGAGGTGGGCATGATGAGAAATGCTAGAAGACACTCTTCTGAGAAACCCAGGGTGATAATTTTTGCAAGAGCTTTATATAGTCTTAGACTGAAACCAAAACTGGGGCAAAGTTTTCCAGATACTCTTTCCAATAAAATCAAGCTAAATTACTAAGTTTTAAAAGCAAAGTTAACAAAACAACTTTAGTCAATTCCACTGTACCTCCACATGCAAATCTTGTGAAGTGTTTAAGCTGGGAGAGAAATTTCTTAACATCTAAAATTGTACTAATAAACATGTTGTCAATTAAGCTTAAAAATATGTATACGAACATATAGAAAAAGAAATAGACTTTGTAGACAGAGAAAACTGGATCCAAATTTCATCTTTGCCCCTCCTTGATGAGTTATTTAACATCTAGATGCTTCAACAGTTTTCTTCTGCCTGATGAGATTATTATTTCAAATTTACTATATTGTTGGGAGAACTTATTCAAATAACATACGTAAAGGAATACACACATATTTGCCTCAGCTATCTCAGTTACTCTAAGTCTTAATTTAAAGGTTCTAAAACCCTAGGCCATGAAGGATGAAAACAATAATGACAATGACAGCAATCACAGAAGCTAGAATGTATTGTTAGGTACTTTACATATTTACCTTATTTAATCTTCCCATTGACCCTAAGAGGTAGTATTACTATAATCTCATTTTGTGGATGTTAAAACCAAGACTGAGAAAACTAAATAACTTGACTAAAGGTGCATGGTATAAGCCATGGAACTGAACTTTGAGAACTGAGTTTCTTTGGAAGCTTTCTGCATCATTACCAAATTTTTGATAACTAGTACATACCAGATGTCAGATTAAAACACGGTAAAATTATTTCCTTTTGAGAAAATAGTCACCTAGATAATTTCCCTCTCTGCCTTCCTTTCTGCCTTCCTTCCTGCCTGCCTTCCTTCCTTCCTGCCTTCCTTCCTTCCTGCCTTCTTTCCTTGCTTTGTGACTTCCTGCCTTCCCATATCACGTAAATTGCCATCTATCTCACCTTCCTCCATGCCTTCTTAGAAAGCTTAGTAACCTTCACCAGTCTATCATTACAACATGTCCCTTTCTAGCTGTATACCCTTGGAATAGTCATTTGAACTCTCTTTGAGCCACAATTGTCTCATAGGTAAAAAGCTCAATAACTCTTAAGATGGTTGTGAAGACATAATGATGTAATTAATGTACATGCTTAGATGGAAATCACTATAGAAATATTTAGCATAAGAATAAGTGATTTAATTAGAGATGATGACAATATTTCATTTATTAAGATAAATAACTTGCACACTTTTTCTTTTGGATTTCCATATTATTATATATCATCTTTACTAACCAAGAAAAACTTTTTTGAAATAATGCACACAGAATATGGGAATTTGAATCTTGGTTCCACTACTTACTGGCTGTGTGGCAATGCCCTGGATCACAGCCTCAGTATCAACTTTAGAGAGAATAAAAGACAGTGGAATAAAAGAGAAAAAGAGAAAAGAAAGGAAGGACAGAAAACGTAATATTTTCTGGGAACTTAACATATGTTATTTCATAGAATTTTTCACAAAATCACCAAGACAACAAAGGAATTTACTTACTCTCCCAGGTCACACAATTAATAGATTTCAGTTTTAGTATGGAGAGATATTGATGAAAACATAATGCAGGGGTAAGATTGATGTTAGTCCTACCCAGATTTGGGAGGTAAAACAGAGTGGGTGACAGCCTTCTTGGGTTATTGAAAAATTTTAAAAGAAGCCAACAACCTAGCAGTGTATATTATTAGAAAAGGCGTATATACAATTGTGCAAAATCTTCAGAACCTTCAATTAAAGCCTTGTTAATTAATGTCCACACTTCTCCTCCTTGCCCAGCACAACTGACTGTTCACAGTCCTGAGCACTAACAGTCACTGACCTCACAGAGATTCAGGGACGACCAGAGGCACCTGCACTCCAACAGGCCACTGCTTTCCTCCCTTTCTTCCTTCTTCCCTTCCCTTCCCTTCCCTTCCCTTCCCTTCCCTTCCCTTCCCTTCCCTTCCCTTCCCTTCCCTTCCCTTCCCTT
>NW_016107328.1:4815829-4841567 GCF_001604975.1 Cebus imitator
ACACCCAACTAATTTTTGTATTTTTAGTAGAGATGGGGTTTCACCATGTTGGCCAGGCTGGTCTTGGACCCATGACCTTGTGATCCACCCATCTCAGCCTCTCAAAGTGTTGGAATTACAGGCGTGAGCCACTGTGCCAGCTTTGGCCACTGCTTTTCTCTTTAACTCAAAGCCATACACTAGTTAGAGCCCTCATGGTAAGATGAATTAATGTGTGATTTATTTAATTGGTGAAAAGTAAGAAGTAAGAGGAGAAGAAAGAGAGACATACAAGACTTAGGTAAGCAAATAGCTGTGTCTCTGTAGCACTGTGCTACATGAGGGTAACAGGGCAGGGAGATGGAGAGTTTCAAATGAGCATTTTTTCAAAGAGGAAGATGGGGTCAGAGGGATTCTGTATCAAGTGAAACAAACAAACAGCCTGAGCAATTTAAGAGAAACAGTCTGAGGATAAAAAGAGCCCAGTGAATGATTTTATTTTATTCATTTATTTTTTTTCTTTTCAACTTTTATTTTAGGCTCAGGAAGTACATGGGATGGTTTGTTACATGGGTAAATTGTGTGTTGCTGGAGTTTGGGGTACCAATGATTTGGTCACCCCAGTAGTGAGGATAGTATCTAATAGTTATTTTTCTGACCTTTATCCTCCTCCCATCTTTCACCCTAAGGTAGATCCTGGTGTCCATTGTTCACCTCTTTGAAGCCAAATGTGTACTCAACATTTAGCTTCTACTTACAAGAGAGAACATGCAGCATATGGTTTTCTATTTTTGCATTAGTGTTTTTAGGATAATGGCCTCCAGCTGCATTCATATTGTTGCAAAGGACATGATTGTATTCTTTTTTATGGCTGCATAGTATTCCACAGTGTATATATACTTAATTTTGCTTAGCCAGTTCACTGTTGATGGGAATCGAGGTTGACTCCAGTCTTTTCTACTGTGAGAAGTACTGCAATGAACATATGAGCACGTATGTCTTTTTGGTGAAATGATTTATATTCCTTTCTGTATATACCCAGTAATGGATCGTTAGGTTGAATAGAAGTTCTGTTTTAAGTTCTTTGGGAAATCTCAAGTGCTTCCACAGTAGCTGAAATAATTTACATTCTGATCAGTGGTCTATAAATGTTCCCTTTTCTTCACAAAATGTTTGCTAACTTATTAATAATTGCCATTCAACTGATGTGAGATGTATGCCATTGTGATTTTGGTTTGCATTGAAGACAGACTTTAAGAGGTGTAACACAGCAATTCCCAGCAACCATATTTTGAAAATCATCACTTCTTTAATAAGACTGAGATTTTCCAGCAGAAGCTGATCTTTTGTGACTCAAGGCAAAACTAATTCCCCTATTCTTCTCCTCCTCCTATTTCTTCTTCCTTTTAAGCCACAATTTCCTAGCTAATTTGCACATAGATGCTAGGACTCAGGAAATGATTAGGTGAAAACCAAAGGATGGGAATAGAGAAGAGGGTAGCAGTTACCTCACCATTTACATGATTCACTGCTTTCTGGCTCATAAGGGTCCATAGATGCTAGGACTCAGCATCTATGTGCCAAACTGTTAGGATGGTGCATAAGTAATTGCAGTTTTGGACCACGAATTTTTAAATCATTATAACTAAGCTCAAATGCATCTTTATTAATTAAAATAGGAACCATTATAATCAACACATTTTTGCCAATGAGAAAAAAGTTTGTTTATTTTTGTAGTATAAAAATCAGTGCTTCAAGATTCAGTGAACTCTTGGGAAGGATTTTCTGCATCCAAGAGTTTGTTGAATCTCAAAGCATGGATTTTAAAATTTATTTAATTTATAATTTATTTATAAATATATATGTATATTTATATATGTATAATTAAAAATATATTTTATTTAACTTATAATTATTTATTTATTTATTTTTAGAAATGGGGTTTCACCATCTTGGCCAGGCTGGTCTTGAACTCCTGACCTCATGATCCACCCATCTCGGCCTCCCAAAGTGCTGGGATTACAGGCGTGAGCCACCGTACCCAGCCCTATTTAACTTATAGTTTATTTATAAATATATAAGTATTTATGTTATTAATAAAAATAGGAACCATTACAATAAACACATTTATTATTTGTAATATGATTTGATAAAAAGTACAATTTGGTACAATTAGTGTTTTTAATGATAATGCTTAACTGTCAAGATAAGTCAAGTGAATTTTTTTTTTTTCTATTTAAGAAGATAGATAAGTGTACAATATGTTTGAGATAAATTTCTTTCAAGTTAATTTATTTAACAAATACTTATATTGCTGGTTCTGTGCTAGACATTGAGAATACAAATGTGATTTAAAGATATCAGGTGCCTGCTCTCCTAAAGTTTATAGCTTGCAGGGCTATTAATATAAGTAAATAAGCAGTGAGAAGACAGCTTGCTAAGGTCTCTAACTGAAGAGATACAAGAGGCTCTGAAAATCACTGGAGGGGCACTTAGTTTAGGGGAGGGAAGGCTTTAGAATGCTCTCCAAAAATCTCCTCCTCCTGGTATTCACTGCCTTGGATAATCTCTCATTAACTGTGAACTGGACTTACTGACTCTAATGAACAGAATCCAACAGAATTGATGATTTTTCACTTAGATTAGGTTACAGAAAAACTGTGTTTTTTATTTTGGGTGTGTGTTCTCTCTCTCACTGTCTCTTTGATTGCCTGTCCTGAGGGAAACTTGTTTCCAGCTTGTGATATAGCCTAGCAGAAGGATTCAGGTGGCAAAAGATGAAGACCTGCCAGCAACCACAGGAGGGAACTTGGAAGCCTTCCCTCCTTCCCCAGCCAAGCCAGCAGATAACACTGTAGTAACACTGGGTGACAGCTGGACAGGCCTCAGGGTATATATCTGGGTCCTTGGATTTTACTCTGCTCTATTCTGGGAATAAAAATGAAAAAGTCCAAGAGTTGTTGTTGTTGTTTTTAGAAA
This sequence comes from Cebus imitator, assembly GCF_001604975.1. Taxonomy (NCBI): domain Eukaryota; kingdom Metazoa; phylum Chordata; class Mammalia; order Primates; family Cebidae; genus Cebus; species Cebus imitator. The sequence goes on from NW_016107328.1 coordinate 4,818,788, forward strand.
TCCACTGCAATCTGAGGCTGCTTCTACCCAATCCTTCTTCCTTCCCTCTCTCCTTTCATAAGTATCAGACCCCCATCATAATCTAAAGGGTCTCACCTACTCTTACATTGTTCCCTTATATTCTTCAGAAGTATTTCCCTAACAAATGTCCTGCACATTTAATCTACTCTTTCCATTGGCTTCTCAGAGGATGCAAATTGACACAGCCTCTGAAACCTAAACCAGATGAGCCTCAGACAGCAGTGCAGTTCTGAAAAAGCCTTAATCAGGCCAATGGAGAGTCTTTGAACAAAGGTTTCCTGTTAGAAGAATCACTTATCAGGTAGAAATCACCCAGAATTAGTACCCCAACTGTTATTCTCAGTCCTTGGCTGAGAATAAACTGGGGGAGGTGTGCATCGGTGTGAACACCAAAGGATGAGAATAGAGAAGAGGGTAGCAGTTACCTCACCATTTACATGATTCACTACTTTCTGGCATATTGTAAGCATCAAAGAATGATAATATTAAAAAATGGGAAATTTTTGTCAGGCAGACCTGTCACTTTCCTCGTGCTGGCTTTTAAGCCAAAGGGTTGTGATGGCTGTATCATTGTCTTTCCTTGGTTCCTTTACTCTTGCCTTCACTTTTAATTGGTACCTGTATTAAATTGTCTTCTTCCATTATCCCATTCCAGTGTTCTATCTGTTTCCTGCTGGGACCCTGACTGATATATAGTTCTTTCCTAGAGACTTTAGAAAACAAATGTATGTGCCTGGAAAATGTATGTTTGGGAGGTAGGGAGGCAAGAGAGAACAGCTAGAGGGGCTTCGAAACATGCCCTTAAACTGAAAGTAACACTAATTTTATCATTTCTATTTCACTAGGGCTGAGCAGAGCCTTGCATATAGTAGGTGCTTAATACATGTTGAGTGAGAATGAGATTGAAGGAGAGAGTCAAAGAGAAAGCAGTACACCCTAAAGGTTTATAAATGGCAAGAGAGACTTGGATCATCACATTGGTCGATATATGTCCATCACAGCCAGTATTTCTATCCTAGATATCTGAGATCTGTGAGTTTTTTTCATTATTAGGTTTGCCCTTTCATTTATCATCAAAACCTTTAGAGTAAAAGGGGACGTTATTAATAATTGCATTGGGCAACAGACCTAAACTCAGACCCAAATGATGGTGTATGGTCACTTTATCCTTCAAAGGTCAAACATGTACTTGGGATGTTTGGGATGGTTGGGAGGGGTCTGTGACTCTTTCTTTCCCAGGGAACAGAGTTCAAAGTACAGCAGTGGGGTCATGGCAGAAGCCTGTGTCTAGGTCAGTGAGGGCGATTGTTCAGGGATACTGTAACTTTCTAGAGGTGAGTGTGCCCTTTATTTCTTTAGTTTCTGGCTTAAGCACTCTAGGAAGCAGGTGTTCAGGTAAATGGAAGCATTTTTTTTTAAAGGGCAGAGAGCAATGTATTTGGAGGTGAATGTTACTTATTGTCAGAATGAAGCAGGTTAGAATTGATTTTATTTAATTTATTTTTAATTTTTTCACACTTTTTAATTCTGAGAAATCTTATTTTATGTTGAGAGAAGAATGAAAAGAACTTTGGGACAATGTCATTCAATTCTTTGAACTTGTTTTAAGTTACATGCCATCAAAGATGAATGTTGATCTATAATAAATGTGTTCTTTGGCAATATACCAGTTGACAATTCACTTAGTTCTTCCTCCAATTCTGTTGGAAGTGCTAAATTAGAAAAAACCTGATTTACCAAAGGATTTGTTACCTAGGCAGTAGAGACTCTCATTTAAAAAATTTCTGGCAAGTATACAAAAAGTTTTTAATCAACATTTATTAGATGAATAAATATTATACCTGTTATTTTTAAATTTAGAGGTTTTAAAAATATTATTCAGCATACTCTGGAAAACATCTATTTGTTAAGACATTGGAGCTACAGGATTAGGTTAAATTATATTCAAAATATTTATCATATAATTTAATAACAGACCAGCAACCTTATAAAATCAATCAATCAAATTAAATATTTTTCTTGAGAAATGTGTCTTAATTTAAAATTTTAAATAAAGATGTTTATCTACATTTGCACAACATAATAAAAACCTTTCAAATTAAATGACAGAATGAATCTTCAAAGATAATGAAAAATTATCATGATAAACAAAATTAAGAGCTAACATCATTAATTGGTCCAGATTAACAATAAACATAAGAATTAATCCATATGCTGCATATAACTAATTGTAATAGTGTAATTTAATGTAGTTGAAGTTGTTAGCAAGTCTTACGATGAAAGATACGATGTTTCTTCAAAAAATATATGTGCAGTCCTTTGTTCAGCTACAGTGTTTGGGTCTCTAGGAATAATTAAATAAGAGAAATAAAAACAAATTCAAAAATGGCTCAATTAAATTTGCTGTACATATGATCATACTGCTAGAAAGTAATTGGTCCAGTTGCATTAAATTTTACTTTTATTAGTAGGAGACAGAAAATAGCAAACATTTTGTAAGATACAATGAAAGGAAATTCATTATAATCAGAATTATTTTTCATATTATGATTTGATTGAACATGTTTTAACTACCTAACTGCATAGTAGACACACTTTTTTTTAAGTCACATACAGTTGTTACTTGGTGGTTTCATCCAATATAGCCTGAAAATTTTTAGTTCCAGAACACATCTCACTTATATTTGAAAGAATCAACATTACTAATCTATTCTGTTTTCAAGTATTTTTTTTTTCTTTTTAGGTGGTGAAAAGTTTTAGGAGTTAAAAATAATTGCTTATATTTAAAGAAATAAATAAATGACATTTACAGGGCTTGATGTTTCTTCAACATGCTACCTATGCTCTTTGACATGCTCTCTTAGGACCCTTCCCCCAAAACCACGAATTTTTGTAACAATAATTTGGGGATGAAATCTAGATCATAAGAGGAAAATCATCATTATGCCTACCACCAAAATTCTTCTTGTCTCCAGAATCTGTCAAAAAGGGCCCAAATACCCAATTTCCAGAGCCATGCTTTGATCTTTACAGAAAAAAAGTAGAACTCCATGATGAATGTGAAATTTTGGTGCTATAATGTTTCATTAAAGAGCCTTCTAGAAAATACTACCTAAAACTATTGCTTTATTTGATTCTCTGAAGAGATTCATATTTGGAGCAATTCTCTATGATGAGATTCTGGATAGCTGAGGATTGTGACTTCCACAAGTAAAGTGGGAGAGGGGCTATTGTGAAGACTTACGTGGAAAAGGAGATATTGCCTGATGCTATAAAGTGCAAATGCAAATGATGATTAATTCCTAGAAACTGATTTCTAACTTAATTAATGCCTGAGCATTCCTTAGAAGCTTTTGGGAAAGGCTTTGGGGAAAGCATTAGATTCTTAAAGACTATCTAATGAATTTGGAGAACATTGCTTTAGATAATCTTTAAGGTCTCATATTAGGGATGAAGCCTCTAAAATCATCTCTATAAACTACACGTTTTAGGTAAGAAAATACGGCCATGCAGAGTTAAAAGACTTGAGTGAATTTCTATACCCAGTTTCCCTATGGTTTTTTGAATACTTCCTTTATGCTGTTATACATACCAGCTTTAGCATGATCATGGTCAAACCCTAGCCCTATCACTTACCAGGTGTGTTCCTTTTGGCACTTTATTTAACTTTCTGGAGTCTCTGTTTTCCTATTTGTAAAACAATGATAATGGCACTACCTAATTATAATTGTTCTAAATATTAACTGAGACATTAACATGTAAAATGCTTGGCATATAAAACATGTCTAAGAAATACTTATTTTCACTGACTTTCCATGTTCATTCCTTCCTTTTTAATATGCTTATTAGTGATGATATTTTCTTGCAAAAACATTATTTCCTTGAACATATATACCATAGCTTATTTACCTTTGTATAACCCTTTAGTGTTTCTATCAATACCTAGCACATAGTAAGTATTCAATAAATGTTAGTTGTAAGAATGGAAAATGGAATCATCTTCTAAAATTAGGATGCTCTGAAGGTTCAAGTGGAAAGCACCTTGGATGGTTTGTAATTCCTTGCTATCAGTTATTTCTTAGCTTAAATTACTTTATCAAATTGTTAAACTCAGGGAAAGTTACCTAGCAGTGTGATGTAGGAGAATGCAGGTCTGAGTGAGGTAGAGAAGTGAATTCTTCTGGTTTTTCATCAATCATTCAACAAATATTTATTGAATTATTACTCTGTGCCTTTGCGTATATGGGGATATGAAAATTAATAGAATAAGGTACTTCTCAGAGACCTTATGGTGTAACAGGGAAGACAGACCACACAGCAGGGAATAGGGTGTGCCAGTAACAGAGACAGTAATGCCATTAATCCCTGTAAATGCTTACAAGGCACTGAATAGCCTTCTAAATGCTTTATTTGTATTCATTAATTGAGCACTTACAATCGTCTATTTTAGTAGATATCGTTAATTAAAATTGTACACATATGGAAAATAGGAAAAAATTAAATAACTTGCTAGAGAGCACACAGTAACTGACAGAACAGGGAACTGAACCTCAGAATTATAGCTCCAGAGCTGCTTCTCTTTATAAAAGGTCCTATTCTGAAGGGGAGAGTTCTGTTGACTGGTGGCTTAAAGAAGGCTTTGTGGGTAAGCAGTAGCTTAGAGAGTAAATCATTGTAGCTTAGTGATTGAAAGCTGGAGTGCACAGCCCAGATCTGAATTCCAACCCTGCTCTTTATTAACTATATCTTTAGTACAAGTTATTTAATCTTTTTATGTCTCAGTTTCCTCAACTAGAGAATGGGGCTAATAATGCAGACCTTGTAAGGATTAATAAAGACAAGCTAAAATAAAGTATGCAAAGTTACTGGCAGAGAAGTTCAACAAATTACTATAGATGGATCTCTAAGTACAGGTATAGATTAGATGTCACATCCCAGTGAGAGAGAAAATCATTTTCCAAGTCATCACTCTGGTGGACAAGGCAAAGCAGGCTCTTATTGTGTCTCCTGAGTGTACGCGGGTGAGAGCGAGATGACCCCAAGGAATCTGTATGTGTTCCATAGACACATTGTTGTTGGCCTGGCAGTGGCTTTCTTTCTGAGACTTATTTTATTTCTAAAATGGGAATACTAGATCGTAACAGAGTACAAGGTTGAGTAAAGAAGGGCACACTTTAGGCACTCAAATGATCTGGGTTGAATCTAAGTCTGATCATGGCAATGGTGTTTGGAAGGTCTAGGAATGAATGACATCATTTTCAAGATTCATATTTTCTGTTATCCTGCTGTCATTCTAGGGCTTCAGTCAGTTTCAAGGGTCAGTGATTTGCAGTTTTAGGAAGCCATGTCAGTGCTTCTTCAAGGCTGGGAAATGGCATAGTTGCTTTTTGTGGTGCTCTCTGTGCTGGTGAAGTGGCACCCTTGAGCAGTTAATGTCACTGTTCCCTGGTGCACTAAATGTGGATTGAGAAAAACCTTCGGAAAGCATGAAGGGCAGACTTCTCCAGAAATTGGTGCACGGCAAACTCAAAGAACAACATTGCACTTCTTGAACCGTTGATTAATGTCAAAAAATAAGACAGTCTTTAGGATATTTATTTCTTGTTTCTTGCTTTATTATTATGCAGAAGGCACAATAGAGCCCCACCTGATTCAGTTAAAGGCATCTTAAATGCAACCTATAATTTTGAGAGGCCAAGGTGGCTGGATCACCTGAGGTCAGGAGTTCAAAAACAGCCTGGCCAACGTGGCGAAACCCCATCTCTACTAAAAATACAAAAACTAGCCATGCATGGTTGCAGGTGCCTGTAATCCCAACTAACTCGGGAGGTTGAGGTGCGAGAATTGCTTGAACCTGGGAGGCAGAGGTTGCGGTGAATCGAGATTGTGCCACTGCCCCAGTCTCATTCTGCCACCCAGGGCAGTCTTAAAAAAAAAAAAAAAATCTCAAAAAAAAAAAAAAAAAAAAAAAAAAACTTAAAAAAAAAAAAAAGGCAAACCCAAAAACAAATAGAATGTGCCATGTGTTTTGTTGGGTTTCATGGAAGGAAAGATAATACTCTTTTTAGTCTTGCAAGGAAAAATTAGATTACTCTACAGTATAAAAGTGACATGGTAGGAATACATTCTGGGCTTAAGAAATATACAGCAAAGACACTTAATTCAGATTGATGGCAAGAGGCTTTGAGACTCTACTATTATTTTGTTTTGTTCTTGTTTTAACTCTTTTTATTTATTTCCAGGTTTTTGAGATATACTTGACTAAAATTGTATATGTTCAAGGTGTACAATGTGATGATCTGATCACATTATAGTGTGTAATAACCATACTACAAAGGAAGGAATGAACATGGAAAGTAGATGAAAACGAACATTTCTTAGACATGTTTTATGTACCAGTGGTGAAATAATTACCAAAATCAAGCTAATTAACGCATACATCACCTCACGTAGTTACCATTGGTTGGGCTAGGGGGCAGTGAGAATACTTAACATTTACTCTCTTAGCAGATTTTGGGTATACGATACAGTATGATTAACTATAGTCACCGTGTTAGATCCTCAGAACATGCTTGTAGCTTTAACCAACCTCTCTTCATTCTGTTTCTCCAGGCTGCCCCGGCAACCACCATTCTACTCTCTGCTTCTATGAGTTTGATAATTTTAGATTACATCCATAAGTGAGATCATACAGTACTTATCTTTCTGTAGCCAGCTTATTTCACTTAGCATACTGTCCTCTGGGTTCATTCATGTTGTCACATATGGCAGAATTTCCTTTTTTGTTATGGCTGAATAATATACCATTTTGTGTGTGTGTGTGTGTGAGAGAGAGAGAGAGAGACAATCTCCTTATCCAGTCATCTGTCAACATGACACTTAGATTGCTCTCATACCTTGGCTATTGTGAATAATGCTGCAATGAACATGGGAGTGCAAACATCTCTTTGACATAAAAATTTTATTCCTTGTCATGTGTATCTATAAATGAGATTGCTGAAATCATATGCTAGTTCTATTTTTAATTTTCTAAGGAACATTAATACTGTTTTCCATAATACATGTATGTATTCCCACCAATGGTATACAAGGTTTCCCTTTTTTCCACATCCTCATCAACACTTGTTATTTCTTGTATTTTTGATAATAGCCATCCTGATGAGTGTTTCATGATACCTCATTGTAGTTTGATTTGTCTTTCCATGCTTATTGGTGATGTTGTGCACTTTTTCATATACCTGGAGGCCATTTGTGTGCCTTCTTTTGAGAAATATCTATTCAGGTCTTCTGCTCATTTTTGAATCAGGTTATTTGTTTCCTTGCTATTGAGTTGTAGGAGTTCCTTATATATTTTAGGTATTAGCTTCCTCTTTGATATATGATTTGCAAATATTTTCTCCCAATCTGTAGGTTGTGTCTTTATTTTGTCAATTGTTCCCTTCTCTGTTCAGAAGCTTTTCAGTTTGATGTAATAGCGTTTGTTTATTTCTGCTTTTATTGCCTCTGCTTTTGGGGCATACTCAAAAATCCATTGCCAAGACCAAGTTCAAGGGGCTTTCTTCCACAATATTTTCATCTAAGAAATTAATGATTTCAGATCTTACATTTGAACATTTAATTTACTCCAAGTTAATTTTTGTGTGGGGTGTAAGATAATGGTCCAATTTTTTTTTTTTTTCATGTAGATACTCAGTTTTCTCAATGCCATTTGTTGAAAAGACTATCCTTTCATTATTGTGTATTTTTGATGCCCTTTTAAACAACTACTTCACTATATATAACTGGATTTATTTCTGGGCTCTGTATTCTGTTTCATCAGTGTATGTGTTTGTTGTTATGCTGGCATCATACTGTTTTGATTACCATAGCTTTGGAATATGGCTTAAAATAAGGAAGTGTGCTGCTTCCAGCTTAGTTCTACTTATTCAAAATTGTTTTGGCTATAGAATTTTTGTATTTTTAGTAGAGATGGGGTTTCACCATATTGGTCATGCTGGTCTCAAACTCCTGACCTCGTGATCTGCCCGTTTGAGCCTCCCAAAGTATGGGATTACAGGTGTGAGCCGCCATGCCCAGCCGGATTTTCTTTGCTATTATACTTTTAGAGTATTCCTACAGCTGATTATTACCTTTGAGTATATGACTAATGCTTATCTCCCCACTCAACTCTACTTTTCCTGAAAGATGGGACCATATCTATTTTCTAAACCATTATATGCCCAGCCCTTGGCATGGAACCAAATGCATGGAAGGCCCTCAACTGTTTGTTGAATATAATTCCTTCCCTCAAGACTTGTAGTCCTGTGGGTCAGACCTCACGAGATGCTGCAACTACAGGATAGGTAAAAATAAGAATACAGACCCAAGTCAGAGATGAATCACCTTCATCAGCACAAGCCAAGTCATTTATCTAGAGTTATTGGTGCTCTGATTCAATGGTCTGGCTTCTCACTTCCACTTCTGGCTACTTAATAGGGTCTACATCCGAACACAAGGCCTTATTGCTAAAAGTTAATGGAGAGAAATAACTTCACCCATCTAAAGACATTTTCAGAGTTAACGAAGTGGAAAATATCAGAGTGAAACAAGGTCACAGCTCAGGCAAGGGCTTTCAGCAAAGGCAGCTACAGCGGGCATCAGAGGACAAGGGGCTTCATTTGATAGGGAGGGCATCTTAGTCATGCAAATTAATGGAAAGGACGCAAGGGGGTTACCTTGGTGATGAACAATGATGACAAGGGACTGGAGACATATGGCAAAAGAGGAAATGCAAAGTTATGTCAGCTTGCAGTGATTCATAAATAACAGCGAGAGGTCTGTGAAGGCAGATTGAAGGCATCAGGGTGTTATGTAATCATGTCCCAGTGATGCATATAAGTATCAAGCATTCTAATGTGCACAATCTGACATGCCTGCTCTGTTAAAGAAGGCTGTAGTTCTGCAATCCTACAGACACGGTTTGAACAGCTAAGGAACCATCTCAAAAGAATGACTTTTCTTAGTGCTTTGATCTAATTTTATTTAAATCTTTTAAATACCTCTAGAAGCTATTCACATTTCCGTCAATCCTCTCTCATTCATTCTTTCATTTATTTATTCAAAAAATTATTTAATGCCTAGTTTGTGCCAGCCTCTGGGCTAGGTGGCGTGTTACTTCCTATTGCTACTACTCATGTTTAGGCAAAAGTTTTCTCTCTAAGAGATTACTTCAAGTGTCTTTGCATTAATCCCCTGTCTACAGTCTTGTCCATATCTAATCTTTTCTTCACTTTTCAGCCAGAATAAAAATTTAATTTTGTTTTTCTTGTGACGCTGAAAGTGTTTCTTGCTGTAACATACATTCCTTTCATCTTCTGTAAACAGCATCCACCCACCTGCACATCCTCTGCAGCATCTACATTTTTGACAATGTTCCATATGAAGACTACTATTTATAAATTGTTCTTCCTACTCTGATTCCATTGGTTAACGGGTGGGCTCATGACCTGTCTGGGACAATCAGGAAATCCTCCTTTACTTTGGCTGCAGTGGTTGGTTCAGAGTTAGGCATATACCAATCAGAGCAATTTTCTGAGAGCTTACCAGAGCTAGGGGAGAGGCAGGATTCAAGGGACATGCTCTTTGTGCTAGTTTTCAACTGGTGCATATCAAATTACCAGGAACATAGTGGCTTAATACAATACTGATTCATTAGCTCACCAGTTAGGTGAGAAGTCTAGCAAAGAATGGCTGAGTTCGCTGCTCAGGGTATCACAAGACTAAAATTAAGGTGTTTGCTAGTCTGAGTTCTCTGAAAGCTCAGAACTCCTCTTCCAAGCTCCTTCTTATGGGCGGACTCCGGTTTCTTACAGTTGTAGGACTGAAGTCCCAGTTTCCTTGTGGTTGTCAACTGGAGGCCGCTCTTACCTCCTAAGACACTGCCTGAATTCCTTGCCACAAAGCACCCTCCACCTTCAAGCCAGGAACAGCACATCCAATCCATTCCATGTTTTGAATCTCTAAATTCCCTTCCTGCCAACAGCTTGGAGAAAAATTTCTGTTTATACAAATCTCATAAACTTAGGCCCAGTTATTTATCTTCCTATCTTAAGGGCAACTGTGCCATATAATACAACCTAATAAAATCTTGAATTTTTCCTGCCTCATTCTCCTCTTTCTTTTTACAGCTATTTACAGCTGTGAGGGTGAAGCTGTAGAGTGCCCATCTCTACCATGAGAAGAAATGTGTCTACAAAGGAAGGGAGAAACTAATAGGCACAAACATGAGAGGAAAGAAGAACTTTATAAACATATAATGATTTGATTCCAATTAGACTTCTTTATAACCTGCCCTTCCTGCTATGTGAGTCAATCTCTTCTATGAACTGTTTTGAGTTGAGCACTGTCACTTGCAAGGAAAAAATCTTTACAAGAAAACATGCTGAAAAATCAGGTTCTTCATTTTTCTTGGGTCTAGGAACAAACATTGCATACAGGGCCATTTTGGATCTGAACCCCGAGCACCTTTCCATCCTTATCTTTTACCACTTACTCCCCCCCCACACACATATACATATATAAACACATACTCACTGATGCACACAGACATGCATGCATGTATACACACACACTTACAGTGAGTTGTAATCACTCTGAATGAAATACACTTCCTTGAGTATGCCATACTTTCTTTTATATAGACATTAGCTTTTGCCTGAAGAACTCCTCCAACTTCATTTCAGCAAATTGACTCCTACTTGTCATTTTGCTCTCAATTTAAAGACCAGTTCCTCCGAGAAACCTTTCATGACTGTCCAAGAAAAGTTTTAATGCACTATCCAAGTTTGCTACAGCACCATATACTTTCTCTATAATAACTCTTATCACATTGCATAGTGATTGGAACTTTCTCTGCTGTTTCTCTTTACAGACTGATATTGCATGAAAGAAGGGCACTTTCATTTACAGTCGAATGTCTTAAACTTAGCTCAGTGCCTAGAAAAAAACAGTGATCAATAAATAAATGATTATGGAATAAAATAATAGTTTGAGAATCATACAGCTGGAATCTACTAAAAATAATAATCATACCATTTTAGGACAATTCAAATTTCACCCTGAATTTCTTTACCGTGTCCTATCTTGAACTTCTTTTCTTAAAATTGTCTGCTGTCCTTGACTTCCTACCTGAACATATGACTATGAGCTTAAAAAGTCTTTTGGCTCTAACAATCAATGCTACTCTCTACTTAATGACCTTAGTGTTTCCTCACTGTTTTTTTTTTTTTTTTTTTTTTTTTTTTTTTTTTTTTTTTTTTTTTTTTTTTTTTTTTTTTTGATTGGGACCAGCTGTGGCTTCTCTGGCAATGTCCAGCAGCATCACAGCTTGTCTCTTTGGTTTGCAATTCCACCTTGGGCTGATTCATGTAATGTCTAATTTTGCAGATTTGATTTGGCCCTGGCTGTGGGGAACTGGGCATCAGCTGTCTGCCCTGCCATCTCTAGCCCCTTTCAATTGAAATCAATAATTTTTTCCTTCCACATATTTGGTTTCAACTAATTTCCAGGCAGTTCTCACCAAGCCAGCAGTACATCACGAGCCCCTAACCATTGATGAGTGAAGTCTGGGACTTTCTTTCACTACTGCTAAAAACTTGGTTTCCAATGAAGCTGACATGAATTTAAGTGTATGTCAAATTATAGCTTTTCACTACCCAGTTGTTATTAACTAGATTTTTACAAATGAATTTAACTCATCAGTTTATCAATGTCCCATTACACTCTATTACTAACATATGCCCATTTCACTTACATGTATTTCCTGCCAGGTCCCTGAAGGTATCATGCAAGTTTATTCTGGAGCCATAATACCTCAGGGAAGTTGGATCCTGTCCTACTTCCTCTGAATAGGTTCTTTTGTAAGATCGTGCTGATAATATGGATTTGTGCAACTGTTATTAAATATAACTTCCTGACTCCTTTGGAAATTGACATCAACTTATAGCAAACTTTGGTTCACCAAGTGTCTCTAGGTGCTGTGTATTAGGCTTACAAGTAACTCTTCACCTCTGCCCTTTCTTGTCTTCAATTACCAAGGGCTACCTCTACTGAAGGTTCACATATGCTGTTACTTTCCTTCCTGTGTCAAACTTCTTTTCTTTCCCAGTGGGAATATAGTTAAGGACCAAAAGCATTTCTCATATGAGTTTGAATTGGTTTTGATACTGATTTTATTGTTAGTATCGGTCAAAGGACTTTTTTTCTGAACTTCACTTTACCTACCAGCAAAAATGACAGTCTTAAATGCAGTAATCTCTCAAGAGCCTACTGGTCTCTTAATGCCTAACTTCTACGGCAGCTTCATCTTCAATGTTCTTAGGTTAGTTTTCTTAACCGTTTTCTACTTTCCTCAAAAGACTTCTTTATTTCCAACCTGGCTTTTATTCTCATAAATAACTTTAGGCTCAATGGACTGAATGCCACTTATGCCTCATCTCATAGGTTTAATTATGCACTACCATTCTAAGGAATTTGTAGTTTAAAAGTTTATTTCCTTAGCTGATGACACATTTAAAAATTTTTGTTTGTGTATATGTGATTTTTAATTTCTTAAAAAATCCATTTTAATGAAAATACTAGAGAAAATAAATGAAACTAAAAACTAGTACCTTGAGTAAATTAATACAATTGATGAAACTCCAGCCAAGCTAATTAATGAAAGAGAAGAAACAAATTACTAATATCAGAAATAAAAGATATGCTATTACTACAGATGCTTGGACATCAAGAGGCTAGTAAAATAACATGAATAATGCATGCCCACAGATTTGATAACATAAATTAAACAGATGAATTCCCTGAAAAAAAAGCTACTTATGCTCATAAAATAAAAAATACATAAACTAAGTGGGTCTATACCAATTAGAAATTAAAACAATAATTAATAACATTCCAACTAAAATATAATATATTGATTTGATTGATAAATTCCATCAAACATTAAAATAAGAAAAGCTAGCAATTTTCTGACAAGCTTGCCTATATTCTTTCAAAAATAGAGAAGGGACACTTCCTAAATAATTCTAGGAGGCCATGATTGTAATGATACCCAACGAAGATAATGATGTTACAAGAAATAAAAACTACAGACCAGCATCTTCCATATTGTAGGTGCAAAAATCGTCAAAAAATTAACATTAAATTCAACAGTATATAAAAAGAATTATACACCGTGACCGCTTGGTGTATAATTCTGAATATTCAAGTCAGTGTACAAAATCGCCATATCAACAGGATAAAAAGAGATAGCATACTCAGAAAATTTGGAATAAAATTAGCTACTTCAACTTGATAAAGAATATTTACATAAAACCTACATGTAACATAGAGTATAATGATGAGAAACCACATGCTTTCTCCCAAGATTAGTGATAAAGCAAGATGCCCTCTCTCACCTCTCCTATTCAATATTGTACTAGAGTCATATCTAATGCAATGAAACAACAACAACAGCAAAAGGAAATTAAAGGTATAGAGATTGGAAAGAAGAAATAAAACTGTTTTTTTGTTGTTGTTGTTGTTTTGTTTGTTTTTGAGACAGTATCTCCGTCTGTTGCCGAGGCTGAAGTGCAGTGGCGCGATCTCGGCTCACTGCATCCTCCACCTGGGTTCAAGTGATTCTGCTGCCTCAGCCTCCTGCGTGGCTGAGACTACAGGTGCCTACCACCATACCTGGTGAATTTTTGTATTATTATTATTAGTAGTAGTAATAGTAATAGTAGTACAGGCTGGGTTTCATCATATTGGCCAAGCTGGTCTCAAACTCCTGATCTTGTGATCCGCTTGCCTAGGTCTCCCAAAGTGCTGGGATTACAGGTGTGAGCCATTGCACCAGGCCAATAAAACAACTGTTTTTATTTGAAGATGAGATGATTGTTCATTAAAAAAATAAATAAATAAATAAATTTAAAAACTCCTAGAACTAATAAGAAATTATTGTAATGCAGCATCATACAAGGTAATATATATGTTAATTGATATTCTAATAGAAACCAGCAATGAAAAATTGAAACTTGACATTGAAAAAATGTACAATTTATAATAGCACCAAAAATTGAAATACTTAGGTATAAATATAAAAAAAATGTATAGAATTTATACTTGGAAAACTAAAATAATCTGTTAAAAAGCTCAAAGGAGGACTAAATAAATGGAGAGATATTCCATGTGGATGGTTTTTGAAGACTCAATATTACTAAGATGTTTATTCTTCCTGATTATACATTCAATGCAATCTCAATCAAAATCTCAGCAGTCTATTTTGCAGGTATTGAAAATGGTATTATTTTTCTATAATTTTAATTTTAGATTCAGCAGGTACATGTGCAGGTTTGTTACCTGGTTATACTGCTTGTTGCTGAGGTTTGGGGTACAATTGATCCTACCACCCATGTGCTAAGCATAGTACCCAGTAGGTTTTCAACCTTTGCCTCCCCGCTCTTCCCCTCTCTAGCGGTCTTTAGTATCTATTGTTGCCATCTTCATGTCGATGAGTACCCAATACCTAGCTACCACTTATAAGTGAGAAGATGCAGAGTTTAGTTTTGTTTCTGGTTAGTTCACTTAGGATAATGGCTTCCAGCTGCATCTGCGTTGCTGCAAAATATATGATTTTGTTCTTTTTGAGGGGATGCATAGCATTCCATGGTGTATATGTACCACATCTTCTTTATCCAATCTATCACTGATTAGCACCTAGGTTGATTCCATGTCTTTGCTATCATCGATAGTGATGAGATGAACATTTGGGTGCATGTGTCTTTTTGGTACAACTATTTATTTACTTTTGGAAATATATCCAGTAGTTGGATTGCTGGGTTGAATGATAGTTCTCTGATCTTTAAGAAATTTCCAAATTGCTTTCCATAGTGGCTGAACTAATTTATTTTCCCACCAACACTGTATAGGTGTCCCCTTTTCTCCACAGCCTTGCCAGCACCTGTTATTTTGTGACTTTTTAATAATAGCCATTCTAAATGGTATGAGATGGTACCTCATTGTGTTTTTGATTTGCATCTCTTTCTCTGATGATTAGTGGTGATGAGAATTTTTTTTCATATGTTTGTTATCCACTTCTATGTCTTCTTTTGAGAACTGTCTATTCATGTCTTTTGCCCATTTTTAAATGGGGTTGTTTTTTTTTTGCTAGATTTGTTGTTTAATTTCTTATAGATTCTGGATATTTGACCTTTGTCAGATGAATAGTTTGTGAATACTTTTTCCCATTCTGTAAGTTGTCTGTTTACTCTGTTAATAACTTATTTTGCTGTCAGAAGCTCTTTAGTTTAATTAAGTTCCACTTGTCAATTCTTATTCTTGTTGCAGTTGCTTTTTAGGACTTAGTTGTAAATTCTTTCCCAAGCTCAATGTCCAGAATAGCATTTCCTAGGGCTTTGTCTAGGATTCTTAGAGTTTGAGATCTTACATTTAAAACCTTAATTCACCTTGAGTTCATTTTTGTATATGGTGAAATGTAGGGGTCCAGTTTCATTTTTCTACATAGGGCTGGCTAGCTATCCCAGCACCATTTATTGAATAGGGCATCCTTTCCCTATTGCTTACTTTTGTCAACTTTGTTGGAGTTCAGCTGGCTGTAGATGTCTGGTTCTATTTCTGGGTTCTCTGTTCCATTGGTCTGCATATCTCTTTTTGTACCAGTATCATGCTGTTTTGGTTACTGTAGACTCACAGTGTAGTGCAGTTAGGTAACACAATGACTATGGTTTTCTTTTTTTGCTTAGGATTGCTGTGACTACTCAGGCTCTTTTTTGGTTACATATGAACTTTAGAATAGTTTTTCTAGTTTCATGAAAAATGATATTAGTAGTTTGATAGAAATAGCATTGAATCTGTAGATTGCTTTCTGTAGTGTGGCCATTTTAACAATATTGATTCTTCCAATCCATGAACATGGAATGTTTTGTCATCTGTTTGTATCATCTGTGATTTCTTTCAACAATGTTTTATAGTTCTTCTTGTGAAGATCTGAAAATGAATTCTAAAGTTTATGAAGCAGGGAAAAATACCTAGAATGGCCATGACAATACTAGAGAAGGAGAACAAAGTTGCAGGGCTCACATTACTCAACTGGAAGGCTTATTATAAAGCTAAATAATCAAGAGAGCATGGTATTAGTAAAAGAATAAAAACACAGATCATTGTTACAGAATGGAGAGCCCAGAAATAGACCAATACAAGTATAGTCAACTGATCATTGACAAAGGAACAAAGGTGATTCAATGGGAAAAAGTAGGCTTTGCAACAAATGCTGCTTGAATGAGTAGACACCCAAATGCAGAAATATAAATCTGATCACAGACAGAACTTCCTAATACCGTTCACAAAAATTAACTCAAAATGGGACATAGACATAAATGTAAAATTTTTAAAGTAGTTTTAAAGTTTTACTTCTGTGAACTTCTATAAGAAAATAGGAGAAAATCTAGGTATCCTTGGCTTTGGCCATGAAATTTTAGGTACAGCACTAAAAGTACTATCTATGAAGCAAAATATGATATTGAACTTAATTAAAATTATAAACTTCTGCCCTGTGAAAGACACTGTTAATAGAATAAAAAGAGAAGTCACAGACTGGGAGAAAGAATTTGGAAAATGCATATCTGATAATGCATTTGTATTCAAAGTATACAAAATCAAAGGAAGAAAACATGCAAGCAAATTAAAGAAATATCTGAACAAACAATTGGCAAAAAATATATGCAGATAAAAAAAAGAAGCATGTGAAAAGATTTTCATCATTTGATTAAGGATTTTTAAATTAAAACAAAAATAAAATACTATTACATATCTACTAAATGGCCAAAATCCAAAAAACAATGACAGTACAAAATGCTGGCAAGGATATGGAACAACAGGAACTCTCATACATTGCTCATGGTAATGTCTAAAATGGGACAGTAACTTTGAAAAACAGTCTGGCAATTTCTTACAAGGCTAAACAGTCTTACCAAAAAATCCAGCAATTGCGTCTTAGGTATTTACCCAACTGTTATGCGAATTTATGTCCACATGAAAATGTGCAAGTAAATGTTTATAGTAGCTTTATTCATAGTTGTAAAAACTGGAGGCAACCAAAGTGTTCTTCAATAGATGAATGGATAAACAAACTATAGTAATCCACACAATAGACGATTATTCAGTGATAAAAGTAAATGAGCCATTAAAACATGAAGAGACATAAGGTAAACTTAAATGCATATTTCAAAAATCAAAAATTCAGTTTGGAAAGGCTACATACTGTATGACTCTAATTCTCTAACATTTTGGAAAAGGCAAAACTGTAGACAGTAAAATGTTTAGTGGTTGCCAGAGATTCTGGGGTAGAAGAGAAACACTGAATAGGTGAAGTATAGGGTTTTTAATTTCTTTTTGGAGGTTGTTGAAGCTACTCTGTGTAATAATGTAATGGAAACCACATGGCACTGTGTGTTTGTAAAAACAATTTAACTTTATACCACAAAGAGTGATCTTTAAAAAAAATCATTTAGGAGTTTATCGCTTCTCAAAATCATATGCAGACTATGAAAAAAAAAAAGCATCTATCTGTATTACACATTATAAAACAACTTCAGTGAGGAAAGAAAGAGTGGAGAAGGACTGACCTAAGTAGTTTTGGAAATGATTGAAATCCATAAGACTAAAGGCAAAAAACAAAATAAAATAAAATAATAAATGGCACAGAAGCATCGCACTTTACTTGAAAAAGCTTCTTCCATGATATATATGGGTTAACCATCTGATATTTCTATAACTGTACACTAGAATTGAACAATTAAGTAAATGGATGGTGGGAGTTGTGAGCCAGGTGTATCCTTGATAGAGTGGGAGTTTACAGAAGGGAGAAGGCTAGAATGTCCTAAGTGTTAATGGATCCGAGTTGAGATTATACAACATTAATTTCCTTGTACTGTTAGCAGAGAGGCCTAGAAGCCATGGCACCTCAGTGGGAACCAGTACACCCAAGCACCTAGATCTTGGTTTTGAATGCCACACTTTAATAAAAGGAACCAGGGCTCTTTGGTGAAATGGCTGATCCTCGGACTAGGGCAGGAAATACATAAGATAAGCCTGGAAGATCCTCCAATACCAGAAACTAAGGAAGTGATTAAAGACAAAGCCCACACTAATGAGGTATGTTAAAATGGAACAGGATCCGCTGAAGGATCTCCCAGTGGTGAAGAGGAGAGCAATTTAAGCAACATATAAACAAAGATGGGTTGAATCATAACTCAAATAATAAAATAACCATGAGTCATAAATAAATTGTTGAATAAATTAATGGGGAGAAGAGATAAATCTCCTACACAGAATTCTGTATAATTTATGTCAATACTTCACCTTCAAGGAGGGGAAGCAGAACGCCCCACTCCCTAAGTGTAGGCTGCACATACTGACTTTCTTTGAGAGCACAGTAAAGAAATGGTGTCTTTGCAGTGGAAAAGCTTTATAAACATTACCTTGGCAAGGTAATTGAGGGCAATATCAGCAGAGCTAAGTCATGCTGATAGTGTGTACTCTTAATAAAATATAATGAAAATGGCACCTAACCTCTGTGATCTTCCACCCCCAAACATATAGCCCTACTATAACATGAGACAAACATTAGACAAGTTTTTAAAGAGGGGCATTTTATAAAGTACCTAACCAGTACTCCTCAATACTGTCATGGTCATCAAAAACAAGAAAAGTCTGAGAAATTGTCACAACCAAGATGCACCCAAGGAGACATGACAACTGAATGTAATATGGTATTCTGGATAGGATCCTGAGAGAGAAACAGGGCACAAAGTAAAAATTGAGGAAATCTGAATATAAAATGGGCTTCAGTTAATAATAATTTATTAATATTCATTCACTAAATTTCACAAATATACCACACTGATGTAAGAGATCAGTAATAGGGGAAACCGGATGCAGAACATATGGAACTTTCCATACCATTTTTTCAATTTTTTCCTGCAAGTCTAGAATTATTCCAAAAA
Source organism: Cebus imitator (assembly GCF_001604975.1). NCBI lineage: Eukaryota > Metazoa > Chordata > Mammalia > Primates > Cebidae > Cebus > Cebus imitator. The sequence continues at coordinate 4,837,849 of NW_016107328.1, forward strand.
TATAATCTGCTTTGAAAAAGTGTATTTATTTTAAGCTGTCATTCTTTTGCCACTAATTTTTGGTTTATTATATGGTAGTCAGAGAATATGGTCTGTAAATTTTTCACTTTTTATAATTATTTTCTTTGTGTTCTAATACATGAGTAACTCCTGTGAAAATTTGCACACGAATGAAAACAAAGTGGCTGGGCACTGTGCATGGTTCACACCTGTAATCTCAACACTTTGGGAGGCTGAGGCAGGTGGATCATTTGAGCTTAGAAGTTCAAGACTACCCTAGGCACATAGTGAAATCCAGTTTCTTCAAAAAATACAAAGAAATTAGCCAGGCATAGTGGTGTGCATCTGTGGTTTCAGCTACTCGGGAGGCTGAGGTGAGAGGATCACTTGAGCCTGTGAGGCAGAGGTTGTAGTGAGCCAACCACCAAGATTGCACCACTGCGCTCCAGGCTGGGCAACAAAGTGAGACCCTGTCAAAAAAAAAAAAAAAAAAAAAAAAAAAAAAAAAAAAAAAAAAAAAAAAAAAAAAAGAAAAAAAGAAAGAAAGAAAAAGTAACTAAGTAAGTTAGTTAGTTAGTTAGTTTTCTTAAGTCATATCCTAAAAGCATTTCAAAATAGAAAAAAAAATGATCAGTGAAGACTCCTACTCTAACATCAATAAATAAAAGGTGACTTCACTCGGAGAGCTTTATGGGTGTGTGCTCAATATCACTTACGTTGGATGCATTACTTTACAAGATCATAATGCTCCCAAAGAGTTAAAAGAGGAAACAGTACCCTTTCCTGGATGTGGGTGTTCATGTTGATGGAATGGAATAGTTCTGTATTTCTGTTTCCTTGACACTGTTTTCTGGCCTGTCACCTGCTTTGTGTAAAACCTACTGTGAGTTATGCTTTGAAAATTATCTTTCCCACAGTCCAGGACATTCTGGATGCCTTATCCAAGACATTCCAGACACCTCTTTTGCCTAACTGTGATGTTCTTGGGGATAACAGGCATGGGCATCAGTGGATGATACTACTTTCCCAACATTCCAAGGTTTATTTCTAAGGACACGGGGCTTGTTGAATGGCATGGTTCCCGCATAATTTTCACCTGCATGCAGGGGCCACAGGTATTGCAATTTAGACTCAATGCCTTCTATCCTAAGTTATTCCCTTGAACCTGTAGCTTAGGTCAGCCCTCATTTCTCCCCCCTTTCTCTTTTTCTGTTTCTGGCTGACGTAGAGATGATTTGTGTAATGCTACATGTTCAACAGTTGCCCCCAGCACAGCTTTGGGAAGCAGGCCCATATTCTTTCGTATTTCCATGGAGAGTTGACCAATACCTTGAAAATCCTAGACACTAAGAATGGCTTCAGGATCTAAGAAAGGGTCTAGAAGAAAAATTTCTATCTTAATTACATTTGACATTCAGCTGCTGAACCATATACATTTAAACAGCAATTGTGTCCACCTGCCACTGTCTCTTTGTATCTTGTTTGGTACTGGTGGATGCAGGGGACGTTGCTAGCCTACAATCTGAAAGTCACTGTGTACACATTCCTGAAACCTATTCATGATTATCCATCTTGGGGCAAAAATTTTGAATTGTGAGTAGAGTCCTCTGTCTAGTGCTCTGACACCCTCCTGCTGTCGAAAACTGCATGTCTCCTCTTTGCTCACCTCTCATCCTTCAAAGCTCATTCCTGTATGTACAGTAAGGAACTTACTAGGGTCAGCTAAGGCTAAGTCAGGGGCTGATGGTAGCTTTTGCAAAGTAATGAGTACCCAGTCAATAAATGTCTCAATAATAATTTCTTTAAACGTTGAAGAACCTGGGTTGATGAGAGATTCCTGTTGTTCTTGAGCTTTATCCTACTTGGTCAAAGCTACCCTGATCTTAATCTTATAACTCACAGTTACATCATTAATAATTTAGCAATCATGAATTAACCTTAACAAACTTTACCTCATATCCATCATATTCGCAGAGAGAGAAAAATCAGACAGTGACACTTTTATATATCATTTCCACTTTGGCTAATCCCTGTGATTCAAGGAACACTGACGTTTATCAGGAGGTATCTTTGGTCTTGCTTTCTCCAAAAAGTTCATTTTAATCTTCTCTGAAGATAAGCTAATATCTTCAAATAGTTTGTGTCTCAACTATTTTTGCTACTAATTATTGAAAGATGGCGTGAAACCTTGAGATATTTTGGGGCATTTTTTCAAATTGACAGACACCCTGTAGGATGTAAGATTTTATTCTTTTTTCTTTAAGGATTAACTAGTTTATCTTCCTTTAAGCCAGAGTTATTTTAAAATAACTATTCTCCAAATTCTTCATCCCAAAATACTGGCTCCTTCATAAACAGAAAGCAAAGGTTTTGTCTGATCTGTTCTCTGCTGAATCCTCATGGACTGAAACAAATTTTGGTAATCATTAACTTATGAGGTGCTTTACAAATAATTTTTGAATGGATTAATGAATAAATTGTTCTCTGAAAAACTCAGTAAATAATAGTATATGATTTGTCATTCACCTCTCCAGAATATGATAATCACCCATATGTGTATTTATTCTTTATTCTTACTTTTTATCAGTAGATGGGGACACATATAAAACTGAGAGTTTCTGCAAGTAATCATCATTAAATATTTTTACAAGTACTTGATTTTAGAAGGAGCAGGCTTTCTAGATCCAGATCTTAAAAATCAAGAATCATGTGGTTCACATTCCATCCGTGGGAAGAGAGATTATCCTTTTGGACCTTCTTTTTCCATTTCTCAACTTTTCAGATATCAGGGAGACTCAGATATTAAAATTCTTAAAATTTAATTTGGGAGAGCCCACATGGGTTATGATCCCTGAGAAAAGGCAGGGGGTTTATTGGATTTTTTTTTGGTTTATTATTTGTCTTTAGGGAGGTTTTGGCACACTGGACATAAATGAGTACAACCTCTGGCTACTCTGAGTCCTGATGCTGTTGACTGAAGTGGATTAGCATCTTAAAATATTCAAATTTGTTGTAACAAAAATCTCTACCCTCTTTTTGCCTCCTGGGTCTTCAAGTAAGGCAGTGAATGTTTCCCCACTGGTTCCAAATGCCAATTGGGGAATTCAAGCCAATGATAATGAGCCTAAAACATGAGCAGACTTTGTTTTTCAAGCTGTTCCAGCCTCTACTGCCAACTCCTTCCCTGGGGTCCACCAAACACGAATGAATTGGAGCTGGAGGGGCAGCTCACCATGAATCTCTCTTGGGTTAACATGGGATCCGTTCATTTCCATGGCCCTTGTAGCCATCTCTAACCCTTTGCTGAGAGCTCCTCGACCTTTGGAATACCAGGGCTGCATTTGCTTCTTATCACAGTCACCATGCATGTGTCTCAGACTTTTCCCATGCCAGCTAGTCAAAGAGGGGTTGCCTGCTTACTTTGTGGGATGCTGCAATCAATTATCTTGCTTTGGAAGCTAGTTTTGGGAAGCCTGCAGAGGTGTACTTACACTTGGTTCCCAGGCTGTAGAACAAGTTTAAGCTTTGTGTTTCAGAGCCTTTCTTGTCCACACCTCATGAAAGGGAGCAACTGATTCTGTTTTCTTTCCCTATTAGCCTCAGCCACTGGAGAAATGGAGCCATTTGATTCAGCTGAGAAATGAAGGCATGTTTTACTCAGATTAGACTCAGGTGATTCTTTTTTTTTTTTTTTTTGAGATGGAGTTTCACTCTTGTTG
>NW_016107328.1:4841747-4845382 GCF_001604975.1 Cebus imitator
TTATTAGAGACAGGGTTTTTCCATGTTGGTTAGGCTGGTCTCAAATTCCTGACCTCAGGTGATCCACCCACCTCGGCCTCCCAAAGTGCTGGGATTACAAACGTGAGCCACCTTGCCCAGCCAGGTGATTCTTGTTCTAAGTGGTCGTGTGAAAATCTTTTCATCACCAGGGCTCCAGCTCTAGGAAACGTGCTTTTTTGCAATAGCCTTGTAGAATATGGCACCCAGTTTCTTCAGACATGAATTAGAGAGAGCTAAGTCTTCACGGATTGCTTCAAAGGATGGATCTCTTGAGTGTTACACCAAACTGTTTTCGTTTATTTTTCTGCATCTGATACTTGCATTTGTGCAGTATCTTGCACTGGGGTAGAGTGTCCTGAAAAGTGCCTTAGATTTTGATATTTCTCCTAGTAAATAAGAGAGATAACTTTCTTAACAAAGTTCTTTACTGCACTATTCACGGTAGCCAAAATATAGAAACAACCCAAATGACCATCAACTGATACATGAGTAAATAAAACGTGACCCATCCAGAAAAGGAACTACTATTCAGCCATAAAAAGAACAAAGTACAGTGATATTGTTTGGATATATGCCCCCCCCATCTCGTGTTGAAATATAATCCCCAGTGATGGAGATGGGGCCTCGTGGGAAGTGTTTGGGTCATGGGGGTGGATCCCTTATCAATGGCTTGTTGTCATCCTCATGGTAATGAGTGAGTTCTCTTCAAAGTTCCTGGGAGATCTGGTTGTTTACAAGAGAGTAGAAGCTCCCCCCATCTTGCTCTTGCTCTTGCCATATAACATGCCTGCTCTCTCTTTGCCTTCTGCCATGAAAAGAAAGCTCTCTGAGGTTTCAACAGTAGCCAAGCAGATGCCAGCATCACATTTTCTATATGGCCTACAGAACTGTGAGCCAATTAAGTTTCTTTCCTTTATAAACTACCCAGGTTCATTACTCCTTTATAGCAACACAAATGACTTAACACCAATACATGCTACAACATGGATTAATGCTAAAAGCATTATGCTAAGTGAAAGAAGTAAGATGCAAAAGGCCACATATTTTCTGATTTTTGTTTACATGAAATATGCATAACTGGAAAGCCCATAGAAATCAGATTAGTGGTTGTCAGGGGAGTTTTGTGAAAAAAGTGAAACCGCTTAGTAATATTTATAGTATGATATCAAACTTCTGTATTGGAAGGGATAGATTGGAAGAGATTCTATTGCTTGATTATACACTTCAAAATCTAATTTTGTCATCATGATTGAATATTATTTTTGCTCTTTGCATTTTTGTATTTTTAAAAAGTAACTCTATATCTACGTCTTTAACTTTTAAAATAATTGACTTCCAGGCTAATCATTGCTCTTCCAACCTTGTGCTCTTGGAACTGTTAGAGTTTGTGTTTCCTCTGGATGCTCTACTTATTTGCAGAGAATTGTAGTCCTTCCTGATCTGAAGAGGAATTTGCCTTTTCCTACCCTCCTCTTTTGGCTTTCCATAGCTCTCTTGCAGCAGCTTACATTCTCTGATGAGCCTCAAGCCTCTGCTTTTGCACAGGCTAATGGAGATATCAGCGTTGGGAGATTATGAATGGCCACCTCATTTGTGCTGGCCCTCTAGGGCTGAGGTTTGCATTTATAATTTTCTAATTTGTAAATGTACTGCCAGAAATAGCTATAACATATGTCTTGGGGCACCCAGAGTCTGTTTTCAGGATCTGGAATGAAACTGCACACAAAGAAGTCACCAGGCTGCACACATTCTCTTCACATCTTCTCCCTCTCTGTGCTTTTGCTGTCTCCATTGTCTTTCTTCATTTCTCCTTACTCCATCTGTTGGTCTTTTCCTCTTCATCCTCATCTTCACACATGCAGAGTTTTGAAAATTTAGGGATTCGGGGGTGGATTCAAGATAGCCGTTTAGGAACAGCTCAGGATTGCAGCTCCCAGTGAAAGCGTAGAGGGTGAGTGGATGCCGCATTTTTATTGCCCACAGACTAGGAAATTCCCAGGCGGAGGAGCTCCACTGGTCTCCAGCACGGCTGTTTCGGCCAGTGCGGTTGTGTCGGCTGGCACCGCTGCTTTGCCCTGCGCAGCTGCTTTGTCAGCGCCCGGGAGAAGCAGTTCTCCATACAAAATACACTGGTCCGGGTGCCCTTTTGGCTGGAGAATTGGAGCCATGGGAAGTCACCCATTCATCTGTTTAAAAAGGGGACTGAACAGGGAACCAGGACAGTAGATTCCAGGGCAAAAAAAGTGCCACGAATCTCAGTGCCACTGTTTAAGCCAGCTCAGTGAGTTGCTGCACGGGAAAACACACAGATCCTGGTGCCTCTTCAACAGGTGACTGGAACACTAACTTAAAAAAAAAAAAAAAGCTCTGAGGCAGGGAGCCAGGCGATCAGGCTCGGCTGGTCCCACCCCCACAAAAGAACAGCAATCAGAAAACTCTCTGGATTGAGAGTTTCACAGCAAGCACAGCTGAACCCTGACGGTCCAGCTCTGTGGGGGAGGGGTGTCCGCCATTACCGAGGCAGCCCACCACTACCGAGGTAGTCAGCCAATGCTGAGGCAGCCTGCCATTGCCAAGGCAACCTGCCATTGCTGAGGCAGCCTGCGTTGGCAAGGAAACCCACCACTACAGAGAGAGTCCACCATAACAGAGGTGGGCCACCATTGCCGAGGCAGTTCTAACTACACCCATATAAACAGGACTGCAGGGAAGTTCACTCTGCAGCTGGGCGGAGCCCACAGCAGCTCAGCAAAGCCCCTACAGGCAGACAGTGACTAGGCTACCTGCTTGCTGGGCAGGACAGCTCTGAAGGAAAAAAAAGAAGGCAGCAGCATAATGGAAACTCATAAATAAAGCCCTAACTCCCTTGGACAGAGCACCTGGGAACAAAAAGCGGTTTATGAGTTCTGCTGCGGCAGACCTAAACGTACCTGCCCAGCAGCTCTGAATGAACAACGGAGCTCACAGCTCAGCATTTGAGCTCCTATAAAGAACAAACTGTCTCCTCAAGCAGCTCTCTGACCCCTGTATATCCAAAGGGCCACCTCATAAAGGAGAGATCAGACTGACACTTGGTGGGTATCCTTCTGGGACAAAGATAGCAGAAGAAGAAAACTGGTAACAACTCTTACTGTTCTGCAGCTGCTGCAGGTGATCCCCAGGCAAGCAGGGCCTAGAGTGGACCTCAGCAGACCTACAGCAGAGGGGCCAGACTGTTAGAAGGAAAACTAAGAAACAGAAATAACCTCATCATCAACAAACAGAATGTCTACTCAGAGACCCAATCTGAAAGCCAGCAACCACAAAGACGACAGGTGGATAAATCCATAAAGATGGGAAGAAACCAGCACAAAAAGGATGAAAACACCCGAAACCAAAACACCTCTTCTCCTACAAGGGATCACAACTCCTCACCAGCAAGGGAACAAGGTTGGATGGAGAACAAGTGTGATGAAATGACAGAATCTGACTTCAGAAAGTGGGTAGTAAGAAACTTCTGTGAACTAAAAGAATATGTTCTAACCCAATGCAAAGAAACTAAGAAACTTGAAAAAAGATTTGATGAAATGCTAACGAGAATGGACAAAATAGAAAGGAGTATAAGTGAATTGATG
>NW_016107328.1:4852552-4882321 GCF_001604975.1 Cebus imitator
CATATACACCATGGAATATTATGCAGCCATCAAAAACGATGAGTTTGTGTCCTTTGTAGGGACATGGATGAACCTGGAAACCATCATTCTCAGCAAACTGACACAAGAGCACAAGATCAAACACTGCATGTTCTCACTCATAGGCATGTGTTGAACAGTGAGAACACATGGACACAGGGAGGGGAGCACTACACACTGGTGTCAGTTGGGGGGAAATAGGGGAGGGACGGTGGGGGGTGGGGTGTTGGGGAGAGATAGCAAGGGGAGAGATGCCAGATGTAGGTGATGGGGAGGAAGACAGCAAATCATACTGCCACGTGTGTACCTATGCAACAATCTTGCATGTTCTTCACATGTACCCCAAAACCTAAAATGTAATAAAATAAATAAATGGAAAAAAATAATTTAGGGATTCATTAGGAAAAATGGCTTCCTTTCAGTATCACAGTCCAACCCACAATAGCCAGAATAAGGGCTAAACTTGTGTTACTGGAGGTGAGGGACATCACGCCTTTCTTACACAGATCTGTTTTACAATGGCCAGAACTGTAGGTTGGGGAAGAGATTAAAATGATTGATTCCATTTTGGTCACGCTCGATTGGGTCTATCTGTGAAATATACCAGCAGGATATACATGCCTGGGCTAAGAGATATCTGGGCTGCAGATATGGGGTAGGAACTCATCACATACCTATGTTCAAAGATCACCCAGCTAGTAAGTGACAGAGCTTGGATTTATACCCAGGCTGTGTGACTCCCAAACTCTGTACACAACTAACACTCAGTACCGCTACCTTCTTAGATGACCTGCAAATCGATCCCAAAGCAGAGATTCTCAAGATGGCATTGTTCCATGCCATTCCTTCATCTCCAGAGCCTCCATTTCTCGTTCCATACCCTTAAGGGAACTCAGAACGATCCTTCCCTTTCCTATGCTGTGCAGCCTGTGTTTGCCAAAATGAGCTTTAGTCTGATATGGTTTGGCTGTGTCCCCACCCAAACCTCAGCTTGAATGGTAGCTCCCATAATTCCCATGAGTTGTGGGAGGGACCAGGTGGGAGATAATTGAGTCATAGGGATGGTTTCCCCTCCTCTCTTCTCATGGTAGTGATTAAGTCTCACAAGATCTGATGCTGATACGGAAGGGGGGCAGGGAAATGCTGCGTATAGAAGGGCAGGGATCTCTGGTGAGGGCTCCACCCTAGGGCCTATGCCCACGGACCTATGTGAGGATAGGCATTCCTTTTTTCACGCCCAAATGTTGCATTTTCAAGACCACTCTGGACCAGCATGCCCCCTTATCCTGTGCCTATAAAAACCCTGATTCCCTAGTGGGCACACACACAAGCGGCTGGACGTTGAGAGGAACACACAGGCAGAAGAACACACAGGCAGAAGAACACACCGACAGATGGCGGCGGGCCATTGACGGTGGAAGGACATGGATGACATAGAATTCCGTCGTGGGCAGTCAGTGGAGAGTCCCGCAGCTGAGCAGTCCGCCACCGGGAGATCACCTTCCCACTCCATTCCCCTTCTGGCTCCCTATCTCCCCATCCATCTGCTGAGAGCTACCTCCGTTTAATAAAACCTTGCACCCGTCTTCCAAGCCCACATGTGATCCGATTTTTCCAGTATATTAGGGCAAGAACCCAGGATACAGAAAGTCCTCTGTCCTTTCAATAAGGCAGAGGGTCTAATTGAGCTGACTAACACATGCTGCCTGTGGACGACTAAACTGAAAGAGCACATCGTAACACATGCCCCCGAGGGCTTCTGGAGCTGTAAACGCTCAACCCCAGAAGCTGCCTTAGAGCTGGAGCCCCACGACCTGCCCTTCTGCATGCCCTCCCCCTAGCGGTTTGAGCTGCAGGGCACTGAAAAGCAAGCTGCACCCCTTTCGCAGGCCCTGCAAAGGGGGTAAAGAAACTTTTTTCCCTTTTCAATGGTTTTATAAGGGCAAACCGCTTTCACTTGGTTCTCATTTTCTTTCTTGCTTGCTGCCATGTAAGACATGGCTTTTGCCTTCCACCATGATTGAGGCCTCCCTAACCACGTGGAACCATGAGTCCATTAAACCTGTTTTTCTTTATAAATCACCCACTCTCAGGTATGTCTTAACAGCAGTATGAAAACGGACTAATAACAGCTTCCTTTCCCTTCCTCATGATACCGTTTTGCAAATTCATGCTGTCAAATGTAAACAGTTATCACATTTCAGGTAAATATATTAGTGTTCTGTTTATCTAGGAGTCAGGTGGATTGAATAACAAATTAGAGCACCTTTCTTTACATCCCCTTGTTCATTAGCATAGTAAACAATTAAGAAAGGCAACCAGCTGTGGGTATCTGGTTTCCCCAGATATCAATCAGTTTGGTGCAGCTTTTTAAAAGTGGATATTCTGGTCAGGTGAAGTGGCTCACACTTGTAATCCCAACACTTTGGGAAGCCAAGGCAGGTGGATCATCTGAGGTCAGGAGTTCGAGACCAGCCTGGCCAGCATAGTGAACCCTTGTCTCTACCAAAAAATACAAAAATTAGACAGACATAATGACTTGAGCCTATAATCTCATCTACTTGGGAGGCTGAGGCAGGAGAATAGCTTCAAACCGGAAGATGGAGGTTGCAGTGAGCCTGAGATTATACCACTGCACTTCAGCCTGGGTGACAGAGAGAGACCCTGTCTCAAAATAAAAAATAAATAAATAAAAGTGGAAGTTCTGAGTCTCAGAGAAATCATAAATTGTGGCTTTCAGGCATATACCAGAAAATCTGAGCTTTAGTTAGTGGGAGCTAGAGGAGTTCTTGAGGATTATTTTTAAGATGTCAAGTTGCAGTTGGTGAGGAAGCTGATTCCACAAATGTGACGTGATATACTCCCTTCAAGGTCTTCCCCTTTCTGGGTTAAGCATCCCTAATGGTTTCTGCTTTTTCAAATGAAAGTATTTAAATGTCTTGCTATCTTTTCTCTATGTGACTTAAGTTTGTCAATGTTCTCCACATGTGGAACTCAGAATAGAATTTAATGCTTCAGACTTATAGCAGATGATTACAGGACAAATTAGGATTTGTAATTCCAGTTTCCTTAACTTATTATTTTTGTAAATAATCAAGGTGCTTCCTTGTTTTCCATAAAATATGATTGCTGATAAAGCAGTTCCTTTTAATGTATCTTACACAACTGGAGTTCTTGTTATACTTAAAATTTAATTCTTGAGATGGCTTAACTCTTGCTCATAAATCCTCAGTGGTAGAAAGGAGGCTTAATTATTTATGTGAGAATGAAATAAATGATGTTCCTTGAATCAATTACTGCTTTGTATCTCCTTCAGCATCTGGAAGGTCAGGTTAACCCCACTGAGCATTGAAAACCACTAAATTATGCCATATTTCATTAGAGTATGCTACAGTGAAAAAGTGTTGAGTTTTCTAAACTATGAAATAGGACAAACCCAGCTTTTTTTCCTTGTATGTTTTGTACTAGAAAAGGTTATTAGAAAGGTAAATTTATGGTTTATTTTATGTGTCAACTTGACTTGGCCACAGTGTGCCCAGATGTTTTGTTAAATGTTATTCTGTAAGAGTGTCTTTGGGTGATAGTAACATTCGAATTAAACAACAGAGTAAAGCAGATGTTCCCCCACCCACTCCCAATGTGGGCAGGCTTCATCCAATCTCTCAGAGGAGGGAACAGAACAACAACAAAAAAAGCTGAGGAAGGGAGAATTTACTCTTCCCGCCTGTCTTTGAGCTGGGACATGGATCTTCTCTGGCCTTATGAACTTGACCTGAAATTTATACCATTGATTCTCCTGGTTCTCAGGCTGTCAGACTTAATCTGGAACTCTGTCACTGGCTGTTCTGGGCCTCCAGCTTGCTGAATGCAGATCTTGAGACTCCTCAGCCTTCATAATCACGCAAGCCAATTTCTTATAATAAGGGTGTATGTGTGGGTAAGTGGGTGTGTATAAATCCTGGACTTTTTTCAGGTCTTGTATTGAGAATTTGAGTTCCTGTTTTCTAGATGTGAACGAGCAAAATGACCAAAGTTGACCCTGGTTTCTCTCCATCATGCATGCAAGTACTTACCCTGTGTCAGACACTAAGGTAGGCACTGAGGATAACAAATGTGGGCAGGACCAGAACTGGTGCCAGACATCATGGTACTTACAACATTTGAGAAAAGGGATGCTGACCAGTCATCCCAGAATAAACGTCATCTATTAAAAGATTTACAAAGCACTCTAACAATTGTTTACACTTCTATCTTCCTCATAGCCTAGTGACTCCTTCTGGGAAGGCTTTTAAAGTTTAGATCCTATCACATTCTCTGACACATAAGAGATGCTATGAATGTAAACATTTGTTGACCCAGTCTAAATGTGGCATGTATATACATGGAATACCATGCAGCTTTGAAAAAAAAAAAAAGATCACGTCCTTTGCAGGGACATGGATGGAGCTACAGGCCATTATTTTTAGAAAATTAACACAGGAACAGAAAACCAAATATCGCATGTTCTCACTTATAAATGTGAGCTAAGTGATAAGAACACATGGTCAGATACAGGAAAATAGCGCACAATGGCCCCTATTGGTGGGCGGAGGCTGGAAGGCGGGAGAGGATCAGGAAAAATAACTGAGTACTAGGCTTAATAGCTGGATAATGAAATAATCTGTACATTAAACCCCCAAGACACAAACTTACCGATGTGACACACTGGCACATGTACCCCTTAACTTAAAAGTTAAAAATGAATAAGTAAATAAATAAACGAAAGTAGGATTAAAAATTGTTGAATGAATTAATTAATTTATCAAAGAAAAAGAAATGGACGCTAGAAGGAGAATGGAAGTACACAGAAGTTTACTTTAGTGGTTTGTCTAATGCAAGTCCTACTTAGTAGTCTTGACCTGAAGACTGAACGTTAAGAACTATGTTTTATTTATTCTCATAAAACATTTATTGAGCAACTACCATGAACCAGGCTCTTTGCTAGGCCCAGGGATATACAGATGAAGAGAAGAGACCTTGTACTATAATAGTTAAGAGTATAGTAGACAGTAAAAGCTATTAGTCTCATTAAAGGCATCTTCTCCTTTTCCCCTGGGAAGATGAGGAGGAGCTGAGACAGAGAAGGCAAACACAGAGAGAATAATGTGCAATCCAGAACACATCCATCTACTTTAGTGAATTACTTACTTGGGTTTAATTTACAAGAAAAACCCAACCAAGGCCAGTGAAGAGTACTTTGGAAATCCTTGGGGCATATAATTAGCTTTGCTTTTAACCTTGCTGACATAGAATGAACAGGTTTTTAATAATGTTTAATTACAAAATTGTACCTTTCACTCCAGGGGAATTTTTTTGTGTGTGTTTTAGTTCTTATGAAACTGTTTTTTGCATTCAGTATGAAAGATACAAGAGGCAGAGTTGGTTTGGCTATTAAATCTTGAATGGCTGTGTAGCCTGCGTGACAATTTCATGACACTAAAATCAGGTAATATCCAGACTAAGGCTGCCTCAGAGAGAAAGCTTTTACAAAGACCTTTTATCCCTCAGTATTACAACACCCCAAGCCTCCCTCAGTGCTTCAATCTTCTTGTCACCCAGCACCACTCCATCTCCACTTACTGGTCCACACATCCACACTGGGGCAGGATTTGAAAAGAAAAATAATAAGGAAGAAACTTTATTAGGAGATTGTTACTTTGTCTTTTCCTTTTATTCCAAGGTACTTCTCTTTTTTATCTTCTTTTAACACCAGGAATTCACCATTAAATATTGGTTTTACTATTAATAATTATATGGAAGCTTTGGTTGTAATAATAAAACTGACTCAAATTGGTATAAAAACCAAAGGAAATGTAATTGCCTAAATAACTCTAAAGTACCTTGGTAATCTAGATTCATGCACAGCTTGATCAGAAGCACAAGTAAATGTCACCAGGGCATATTCTCCTTGTCTTCTTGGCCTGCCTTCTGCTGGGTCAACTTCAATGGAAGTTTAATTTTCCTTAAAGTTGAAAACTGTTGTCAATAATTTCTAAGAGCTGTATGCCTTCATTTTCATGTCCAGCAGGAAATAGAACATCGTTATCCCAATACTTGTAGAATTATATATAATTTACCGTGGTTGTAATGGCTTTCATCACTTGTTATTCTCTGATCAATCTATGTGGTCAGAGAGAAGAAATGCACTGATAGGCTTAGCCTAGTTCACATGGTACAATCCTATGTCCCATGCTGACCCGGAGCTAATCCTGAGAAGATAAATAAACCTGCACAAGTTATTTGACCACAATGTGTCTCTCTTTTATCATCTAGCAACTAGAGATAACAGTAAGTAATGAGGTCAAAGGAAAGAATACATGTGAAGCCCACAGAACAGTGGTTAACACACAGGAAGAATTCAGCAAAGTTGGCTATGTTTGTTTATGACACACTGCTCACTTTATGTGCTTAGAACAAGTCTCAGTTACAAAAGAAAATCAACTTAAGGTTTTTAAGGTGCTTCCTATGTAGCTGCAAAAGTGCTGGCCATGGGGTATACATAGATAAGAGACTCACATTATGTCCTGAGAAGTTGCTGATCAATTGAGTCACTGGGAGATAAAGCAGCCTAAATTCCTTTCTGTTTGTGAACAGCTATTTCAGATTCTACAGGAGGTTGTTTTTCTCTATTTCAAAAGACAGCTGTGTTTTCGGGTGTCAAGATGAGTTGAAACTCAACCATTTGGTGAGGAGATGGAGGGGGTCTTTATAAATAGAAAACAAGTGGGAAGAGGTTTTATTGAGGAAATAAAAAAAGCACCTGTATATTTTCAAAATAGCGCAATTTTACAGAAATGTCCCACTTTGTAGTGGCTTGCTTAAAATGACTTGGCCCCAATTTGGGAAGTTTCATCCACTGAAATGAAGAGAATCTAAAGAGCAACTTGAGTAGCCTCTTCCATTTGCCTTTATGGAACAGATAAGTAAAAAATTTTACTTTCTATCATAAACAGAGTCAAAGAGGAGAAAACAGAGTATTTCAAAAACAGGCAGGCAAGCATGAGTTCATTTTGGAGACATTATTTTAACCAAATTATTCTAGAAATAAAAATTTACAGAGGAGAAACATGTTAAACATGTGTGTGTTTGTGTGTGTGCGTTTATAAACCTAGAAGGAAAAAAAAAATCAGAGCCTAGAATCAATCCAAGTTCAGTTCCATAGCCAAGATAATTTCTGGTATCTGGCTTAAATACATGAAACAAAGGAGAATTTGTTGAGCATCTAGTTATTAGCTCCCATGCAAGGGGACTCAAGAAGGAGAAAGGGAGTGTTTTTCTCTTGGAGGCAATCCCATACTTGAAGTGGGCTCCAAATGCCAGTCTACAGAGGTAAGCCTGTGCTGAACATCTAACAATGCCAGTTATTCCCTCATTCTTATGTTCATAATTGCTTTGGTAAAAAGAGCATCCCTGGGCTTTCCTGGGGAATGCAGTTGCTTGATCATATAAAGTAAGATCCCTACTTTCTTGACCACTCTTTTTTTTCCCCTCAATACTATGCCAAGGCAGTTTTGACGTCTTGATCTCATTTACTGGAGGTCATCACTGTGTCTAAGGTTCAAGGAATCAACCTAACAAACCATATACAGTCCTTCCTGGAATCTAATTTTGGAGTTACAGTTGAGTTCTACAGGTTAATGAATTCTGTAGTCGTGTTCCCCTAGTTCCTGTAGTATACAGTCATGTTTTGCAATTGTTTTGATGTGTATGTTTTTTTCTTCTGGACCAGGGATTATATATCTTCACTTAAAGTGGTCTCACGTATAACCTTCACTATTGGCCTGAATGCAATGAGGGATAGTGAAAAAAATATATATATATATATATATATATATATATATATATATATGAAAAAAAGCCATTTTGTGAGACATCTATTTAGGTGAGACCATTGCATGTTTGCAGGCAAACAGGCAAACATTTTAGCAAGTTGGCCTGGATTCCCCCAAGGGTATAGCCTATCATCATGAAAATGTGGCATAATAATGTGATGCTGTGTCCGTGGCTACATGTGGGGTTGGCTATGGCAGCAGTAGAAATCTGGAATGAAGCCACAAGGACATAGCAACCCATTGCTAAGACCTATGTAGGCCATGGGAGTGGAAGGTGTGTTGGTCTAGAGTGATGTAAAAACCAAATTCAACAGAGACTCCATTTTTGTAAGTATACCGAAAAGGTTCTGGCACTTTCACTTTGCTTTTCTGTAAGCCATCTTCCAGTCTAGGCCTGAAGAAGCCATCTGTCTCAGCAAACTCATCTTAGATCGTTGATTTCAAGCATTGATAAGTGCCTTCATGCCAATAAATTCTATCCTGTTCATTGCGCTGTTTTTCTCATCTGGTTAACAGCCACCATACTTACTCTTACATGCATTTCTTCAGTTCCTCTCAGGTCATATGAGCCAGTCTGTTAGTGTCTAGCCCTTCTTTTCTGGGCCTCTGCTAAACTTGACTCTATTTATCAAGCTGGGGACAGTAAAAGTGGTAGGAGATCAAGTATCATAGTGCAAGGCAGCAGTTCAAGTGAATCCATTGCATGATCCCCAGGCAAAAGGAGATCTCATCTGGAAAAGAGTAAAAAGCTTCTTCTGCAATAAGAAAAGTTTAGAGTTTAGAGGATTAGGAGGTGGCTAACATCTGGTTTATTAGCCCAGATGTTCCTAGCCAGTGTCTATCCTATATCCTATCCCAAATAATCCTGTTCCAGGATTCAGCTTTCTTCATATCAGGCCTCTGATTTTGACATATGAGACTTGTTGAGACAGTTCCTTTAATCTTTACAATTCTTCCACTCTTGCTACAATCTGTTCTACTGAATAGTCTGTTCTCTGACTGTAAAGGCTAAAAGTGTCTTCTAATTTATCATAGATGTTTCTGGCTTTTAGATCATGCTTACAGTTGACAATTAACCAGCACTGGAATAGTTTTTGTGGTGTCTGTACAAAATCTCCCATGTCCCCTCCTCCAAAAAACTACCCTACTCCACAATTCTTATAATTTTCATTTGTACCAAACTGATTAAGCATCACAGCTACTCAATCTCCCAAAACCTTCTTCTTACCCCATTAATGACAGATAGAAGCCTGGGTACTCATGATATCAACTGCATCCCACTTACTATAAGCAGTAAAGTTTTATTGCCTTCATGCCAGTGGGAAATCCAATTTCCAAATTCTTCCTGAGAATCTTTGTAAGACCACTTCTATTACCAATAATCTTAGGTAGGGTTTTCTAGAAACAGAACCTGAGGTATAAATTAAGTGTCGATGTTTTATTTGGGGAATATAATCTTGGGAGGCAAGAGTGAGGGAAAAGTGAAGAAAGAAGGGAAGCGTGGGAAACAATGCAAAACAATGCATTAACCACTCTGGCCACTGCTTCGTGATGAGCCAAGAAGAGCCCTCTTTGGTTTCTATGAAGGTACGTCCTGTTTGTCTGTTTGTTCTGTGGACATTCTTGACACATCTGGCTGTACAGAACAGTACATTGGCATGTTATAGTGAGAAACAGAAAATTGGCCACAGGCTCTCACTTTTTCCTGTCCCACTGGTTAAAATTTCCAGCACTGAACTGACCCCTTTGACAGCTGCTTTGGAACCCAGGTCCTGAGACTCACAGGTGGGAAGATGGAAGAAGAGCCAGAGACCCTAAACTGTTCAACATCAGGTCATAGATGGCCTGGGTTCCCATATGGTCAGTGAGTCATAGCGATAGCTGAGGGGAAGCTTGCGAGTGTCTGTGTGGGAGCCAATTGAGGCTGAGAGACTCTGAGACGGCACAGCGCTATGTTTGATGTATGAGGCTTTGTGAGAGCATGACTGGGTCCACTCAAGGAGAAATAGGAATGAAATGCAAGTTGTACACAATATCAAAAACCCTACCAGGAATAAGAAAGAACCAGGCTATACATATTAAATCTTCACGGTGTATAAAATTATTCTAAACACTTTATATATCATATCTTCTTTTGTCCGCACAATAGTTTATGAGGTAAGTGCTGCTGTTAACCCCATTATCATATTAGAAAATTGAAGTTCAAAAAGTTGAAGAAAGTTTCTGAATATCATGCCGCCACTAAATGAAAAGGCCATGATTCAAACCCACAGCCACCTGATTCTAAAGCCCACCTCTTACACTAAATGTGAACTGCCTTGAATATCTGAAGATAGTTCAAAAAATTTCTTCAAGTGTTCTTCTTTTTACATGCAAATATACTTACATGCCAGGAGCACTTATTGCCCATAAGAGATTTGTAAATTCAACATTAAACTTGTAGAAGCCTCAGCTCTAAAGCCACCCCCAAATAAAGACAGGTCTAGACCTAGGCACTAGGTCTTGGACACTGCATATCTGACCTGCATTACCCCTGACCTCTCATGTCGCACACACATACAGCAGACGCATGACCTGAATGTGGTATTCAGACAGAAGCTTATTGTGTAGAACCCTGGTACACTGTCAAGAGGGAGTAGAACCTCTTTTAGTGACAGACTGAAACTTCCAGGCTTTCAACCAACAGTGATGGCTGCTTCATGCTTAGGGTGAGCAGGATCCATGAAGAGAGAAAACAGACCAGGTTTTCTTGGGCCTGAGTGTTCATACCTGTACGACAGCTTTCTGGTTATCTGGAAACAACACTGTTTCACCCAGCCACAATCCAGCAGTGGGGAATCCTATTGCAGTAATATCACAGATTCTTCACTGGTAGTAAAATATTTTGCTTTTTCTCTATCTTTCAACCCTGGAGATTCCAAGTATTCTTTATTTCCATTTTAAAAATCAGAAACTTTTGGAAGAAAAGTCCTTCTTGATTCCACATAAATATTAGTTCTTCTATTTTACATAATCTTTTGTTTCTCCTTCTTAACAACTGAGATCAATGACTTTTATGTATCATTTGTTTCATGAATATGTTTTCCCCTCTGCTAAGTTACAAGTTCCCTAAGGGTAGGGAGCATGGCTATCTTCTTTCTGTCATACTTCCATGGCTTGGTGCAGTGCTGGGTATCTAGTACATGCCCCAAAACAATATTTTTTGTGTTTTTGAATAAATGAATAAAACTGCATCTCTTAACACCTCAGAATTAGAGTAGTTATTTGAGTCATCTCTGCATTATGAACCTGGACTTTCTTTCCTAAATATTGAGCTAATAAAGAAGTTTTGCATCCTTTTCTTAAGATCCTTTCTTGTAGGCTATTCATCGATTTATGCATGTATTTCTGAAACTATAATATATGTCTCAGTCAAAAGAAAGTTCCTTAAATCCCTACATGTTTAGTTTAGTATTGACCCTCAGACTCAGGCAGAGATGGGCCTGAAGATAAGCAATAGATTTTTCCAGCCTTGAGGGAATGGAAGCCAGGAAGTACATTGCAAAGACAGGTAGTATATAGACTGATGTCTTTGATGTCTCACTAGTGCTTTTTTCCCTGCTCCAGAAAAAACATATACTTTTGGGATGACATATAATTCACAATAAAAATGCTAGTGAGAATAGCACACATTTTTAATATTTAGATAATGACTATGTTAGTGATCATCGTATTAGGTATGAGTTAATGATTAATTGGAATTATTATTGGAAGAATAGTGGGAGAACAGTTTTACAAAGCAATTAATTAGAAATAAATGTTCAAGAAGCCAGAATGTATAAGACAAAAACATTAGGTACAATTATATTGTGTAAAGAGCATCAGATGTGGCACTCTAGAGATATAGATTTTATTGACAGATACATGCATTTATTCTGTTAAGTATACATTTCTCACCTATGATGTGCTAGACAACCTTCTATGTTTTGGACGTATAGCAGTGATCACGAGAAAAAGTTGGTATCCTCACTGAGCTTACCTTCTGTTATGAGTTGAATTGTGCCCCCCCCACCACAAACCAATTTATATGCTGAAGTACTAACCTCCAGTACCTCAGGAAGTAATCTTATTTGAAAATAGGGTTATTGCAGCTGCAATTAGTTAAGATGAAGTCATAATGAAGAAAGATTATCTCCTAGTCCAATATGACTTGTATCCTTTGCAAGTGGGTAGCTCATTTTAAGAAGGGACAAGGCAATATCAAAGATGAAGCCCAAGATGGTAGACCAACCACATCAATCTGAAAGAAAAAAAAAATCAATCTTGTTCGTGTCATAATGGAAGATGATTGATGATTAACAGTACAAGCAATAGCCAACACTATAGACATTTCAACTGGTTTAGCATGATTCTGACTGAAAAATTGAAGTTGTGTAAACTTTCCACTTGGATACCAAAGTCATTGCACCCAGATCAGCTGCAGACAAGAGGAGAGCCTTCAATACAAATTTTAAACAGGCAGAATCAAAGTTCTGAAGGATTTCTTCAAGGAATTGTAACAGAAGATGAAATATGTTGATGGCTTGATCCTGAAGACAAAGCACAATCAAAGCAATGGCTACCAAGAGGTGCAAGTAGCCTGCTCAAAGCAGAATCACATTGATCAAGAGCAGAAATCACAGCAACATTTTTTGAGGATTGTATTAGTCTGTTTTTATGCTACTGATAAAGACATACCCAGGACTGGGCAATTTACAAAAGAAAGAGGTTTAACGGACTTACAGTTCCATGTGGCTGGGAAATTTATAATGGAAGATGAAAAGCATATCCCACATGTTGGCGGACAAGAGAAGAGAGCCTGTGTAGGGAAACTCCCCTTTTAAAACCATCAGATCTCATGAGATGTGTTCACTGTCATGAGAACAGCATGGGAAAGACCTGCCCTCATGATTCAATTACCTCCCACCAGGTCCTTCCCACAACACGTGGGAATTCAAGATGAGATTTGGGTGGGAACAAAGCCAAACCATATCAGGAATGCTCAAGGTATTTTTCTTGTTGCATTTCTGGAGGACAAAAGAACACTAACATCTGCCTATTGTAAGAATGTTTTGAGAAAGTTAGCTAAAAGTGTAGCAGAAAAATGCCCTGGAACGCTTCATCAGAGAGTCCTTCTTCACTATGCTAATCCTCCTGCATATTTCTCTCATCAAACATGGGTAATTTTGTGAGAGTTTCAGTGGGAAATTATTAGGGAATCCACCTTCCAACTGTAATTTGGCTTGTTCTGACTTCTTTTTGCTTCTTAATCTAAAAACTCCTGTAAAGGGCGCCCATTTTTCTTCAGTTAATAATTTTAAAAATATTGCATTGATATGGTGAAATTCCCAGGATCCTCATTTTTTAGGGATGGACAAAATGACTGATATTGTCACTAAAAAAGTGTCTTGATCTTGATGGGGCTTATGTTGAGATATAAAGTTTATATTTTTAATTTTTATCTTTCCACAAACTTTTAGGAATTTCCTTGTAAACTAACATGAATAATTTCCCCACTACCCCCAACTTTAAGCCTTCATTTGCTGGCCAATAGATGTAAGGGCTTTCTTTCTTTCTTTTTTCCCTCCTCAAGCATAACAAACACATGCTCTTTGAAACTGTAACAGTGAAGACATAGGGAGAACGTATGAGACTTAGTTTAGCCTCAGAATTGAGTGAGGTCAGAGTTGAGTGCTCTGTGCATTATTAGGCATTTCTCACGCATCTGCTTACTCTGTTGATTGATGAAGTCATTAGCCATCTTGCTTTGTAGATGCATGCTTCGTATTTGAAATTTACTTTGTTCATGTTTTTGTTCTTTAAGATACATCAAGGTTCCAAATCTTCATAAATGGATAACACAGTGAGTAAAGGAGTGTAGTCCGCTGATCATGGTTTTTTAAAAATTTATTTTGTCCATTAAATGAGTTATCATTAATTTAGATAGTTACCAAAGGCATTTTCCTCAGGAGGTAGCTGAACTCAGGAAGCTGAATAGAACGGATTGTTTGGGCCCAGGGGGTTAAGGCTGCGGTAAACTGTGATCATACCACTGCACTCAAGCCTAGGTGACAGAGAAAGACCTGTCTCAGGAAAAAAACCAAAATGTTCCTGAAACAAAAGGTAAAAATAGGTTTGGGTGTGGTGTCTCACACCTATAATCCCAGCACTTGGGGAGACTGAGAGGGGTATATCATTTGAGGTCAGGAGTTTG
The DNA here is from genome assembly GCF_001604975.1 of Cebus imitator. Taxonomy (NCBI): domain Eukaryota; kingdom Metazoa; phylum Chordata; class Mammalia; order Primates; family Cebidae; genus Cebus; species Cebus imitator. The sequence continues at coordinate 4,866,674 of NW_016107328.1, forward strand.
TGACCAGCCTGGCCAACATGATAAAACCCTGTCTCCACTAAAAATACACAAATTAGCTGGGTGTGGTGGTGGTGTGTACCTGTAATCCCAGGTACTTGGGAGGCTGCGGCAGGAGAATCACTTGAACCAGGAAGGCGGAGGTTGCAGTGAGCCAAGATCATGCCATTGCATTCTACCCTGGGCCACAGAGTGAGATTCCGTCTCAAAAAAAGAAAAAAAGGTAAAAATAAATTAAATGTGATGAAACTAACATCAGAAGAAAGTATTTTATTCGTTTGCTTATTTACTCATTCTTTAATTCCTACTAACTCATTTATTTGGTCATGCATTCATGAAGGTCAGGTCCTGTGCTAGCAGCTGGAAACACAATGATAAAATAGCCGTGGTCCATGTCCTCACGTAGCTTACACTGTAGACAGAGGAAAAATGATATTACATGCAATAGAAGGAATGTGTAAGAAATCCTGCCAGGCATAGTGGCTCACGCCTGTAATCCCAGCACTTTGGGAGGCCGAGGCATGTGGATCATGAGGTCAGGAGTTCAAGACCAGCCTGGCCAACATGGTGAAACCCCCATCTCTCCTAAAAATACAAATATTAGCCAGGTGTGGTGGCACATACCTGTAGTCCCAGCTACTCAGGAGGGTGAGGCAAAAGAATTCCTTGCACCCAAGAGGCAGACGTGCAGTGTGCCTAGATCTTGCCACTGCACTCCAGCCTGGGCAACAAAGTGAGACTCTGTCTCTAAATAAATAAATAAGAAAAAGAAATCCTGATACCAAAATAACAGGATGCCATAGCAGCAGGTAAAGGGCCCCCAGCTGTGTAGTGTGATCATGGAAGGACATCTACCAATTTGTGATTCATGAAGACTCCTGGTGTTGAATCCTATTTCCTTTCAAATTAAAGGTGCAAGAATTCATGTGATTCAGAAACTGAATGGCAGAAATTGAGATGAATATATTACTCTATAAAAATGAATCTGAAACATCAAAGAACCCACTGACAAATATTTTAAGTATGAAGATTCCTGGACCTCATGCCTCCCCACCAAGCTTCTACCCTCCAGCCCAGAGATTCTGATTCAATAGGATTGGTGTGGGGCTCAGAAATCTGTATGTTTAGTGGGCATCAAAACTGATTCTAATGGTGGGAGAAAAGGCTGTGAGATTCATAGAATCATTGGTTTAAAGTACCTACTATAGAGTTTTTAAGAAATTATTCCCTTTTAATTGAAAAATAAATACTATGCCTCTCCATCATTTTGTCAATTCAGAACTCTGGCTCATTCTGTCTTAAAATATAAGTTTATGTAGAAATGATAATATTACTGGAATAATATTTTCATTTCTATCTCATTTTGTACTTTATAAATTAATTCCTCTATTTATTCACCAAAGAGTTTTGAGTGCCGATGCAGCACCAGGATTTGTGGTAAGTGCTAGGAATTCAGAAAATGTATTGTAGATGACCCCTCTCTTAAATATCACACAGCTGGCACAAAGCAAGCAGTGTGGTGGTCCTGGTGCCATCAGTAGTAAGAAACGTGGCATAAAAAAGGGAGAGGTCAGTGTTTTCTCAAGGGTGAGGGGACACACATGTGTCAGGAATGGCTTTTTAATTTTTTTTAGTAATTATTATTTTTTCTAACAGAATAATTAATATAATAATAATAATGGTGGTGGTGGCATAGTTAGTGTCCACCACCCTGCAATATATAGGGCCTAATGTAAGTCTTTCTTACTGGTATAAGTATTTCTGGTGGATTCCTTATCTATACACGCAATGTGATTAAAAATACATTATAAACTAATGAATCCAAGTGAAGCACAGTGGTTTATCATCAGTGAAGATTTAGAATAATGTGTAGAGAAGAGGTACTTACATATTTGTTTTTTGTCCAATCATTGTATATGAAGACTTTTCCTGGTATCTGGGCACTGTCTCTTTGTGTTTAAGTATAGGAGTTATTTCTCCATGTTCTTTATTTGTCAAATATGCCATTCTTAATGTCAAATTTCATATTTCACATTACAAGAAAAATATAGCATTACTCATAATGCATAGCTCTTTGGAACCTGTTTGTGTTGGAACAATATAGATTCTCTTGTAGCTGCTGTTCCCTAATATAATTTCCAGCCAATTTCCAGCTATAATATTACTCTGATGCAGCATCACTCTTCAAGCCACTTGTGTATATTGACTTTCAGTGGCTCTCTAATGTTATTATGGTGCTTTATTGACGATGACTGAAGGTCCAAGTCTTACCCAAAGTATGCAGGAAAACTTGAATGATGATTCATTTTCTAGTCACGTTATATTAACTGTTCAGAACTGTATACCATAAAGGTATATCCTTCAACCACTCCTTCTCCTGAACTCTTAGGCAGTAATCATTGCATTCCTAGAATGTGATCTCTTCCAATAGTGATCACACTTCTGCCTCTAATGTACTGCCCCTGGCACAGAGGAATGTGGACAGAATAGTCCAATGTATGTAAAATATGTCTGTCTCTCATTCAGCATGACTTAATATCTGTCTGGGGAGAGTACGATGCCACTATATTAGAGACAAGATTAGCATCAATTGGAAGCACCCGTTGATTTTGCAGAGCAGTCTTTGAAGACCTTGCAGAAGAGACGTGTGGCCAATTCTTGAGGAATATCTTCAGTATAACACAAAGCCTTCAATGGGGTCAGTGACTGGGATGCCAGATGTCAGTGGCACAGGATAAAAAATGTATAACTACTTCAGCTATCCTCAGGTGCTGTAGACCAAAGATGATAACACAATTGATACATACGCGGATGATAACTGATGCACAGGTCTATACATGTAGCTTAAGTTGAAGGGTTGGCAGTAGGCTCTTGTTGGCTCAGAGACCTGAACTTCTCTTGTATCCAGTGTGAGTGAAAGTTACCCTAAATCAACAGGTTAGTATCATTCTTGCAGCTAAATTTTGCCCTTTACCATGAAAGAAAAACCATACTGGTCAGTGGGAGTGATTTGTTCACCAGGCCATACTCCTAGAACCAGGGCTAGGCACAATCTCGGAGCAGCTTGGGACAATTGGTTGATCCCACATAGGGACGATGGTTGGATAGTGCTCCAAAGGGGAGAAATGGGGAATGAAGTCCATACAAATTTTGGTCCAAGACTGGAGTCCTCTGTCTGGGTTGTATGTACTGTTGTTCTCAGCAGGCTCCAAGCAATGGATGGGGTGGGGGTGGTGGAGGAAGGGACGGACTTAGACCACTTTGAGGAAGTACTGCAAAGCCCTGGACCCACAGAGGCACACGGTTCAGGCAGGGATCCCCTTGTGAGAGTCAAAGGATATTGCTTGTCTCTCTCTCTCTCTCTCCCCCCCCCCCATCTATCTATATATCTAATTGCAGGGTTTTTTATTTTTCTTTTTATTATACTTTAAGTTCTGGGGTACATGTGCAGATCGTGCAGGTTTGTTACATAGGTATACACGTGCCATGGTGGTGGTTTGCTGCATCCATCACCCCGTCATCTACATTAGGTATTTCTCCTAATGTTATCCCTCCCCAATCCCCTGACCACCTGCTATTCCTCCCCTAGCCTCCCTGGAAAACATCATTCTCAGCGAACTGACACAAGAACAGAAAACCAAACACCGCATGTTCTCACTCATAAGTGGGTGTTGAACAATGAGAATGCACAGGCACCAGGAGGGAAACGTCAATATTATTATTGTTATTTTACCACGAGGCCAAATGACTTCCTCAAGGTCATAGACATAGGGAGATAATGGCTGAAATCTGGGCTTCAAAGCTTCTTACCAGCAAACAACCCATTGATTTAGCTTCAGCCCAATCGTGACCAATCTGACAGGTAATATTTCACTAACAGAAAATTCTACAGCATAAAATAAGCCAGAGCCAAATTAAAATAAACTTTTAGTGGTTGATTGTCTCAGATTATGTGAGACAATGTGCCTTTTTAAAGACAGAAATGCTAATGATTCTTCAAAAATATTTTATGTCTGTGTGGACTTTTATCACAACATCCCTGAAAGTTTAGTAGGGCGATGCTTAGCTCTTGTACATCCCAGCTGAGGAACAGGCAGTTCAGAGAGTTTCACTGTTTTGCCTGGGTTTTACACTTTTTAGTGGAGGGCTGGGATTCAACTCAGTCTCTTTGAGTCTAAAGCTCACGGTTTACCTACTAATTCACTCTCAGATGTTTAACCATACTGAATATTTTCTTACTCAGCATTTTCAGGTTTATTACTGATTACCATTCTCATAGTTTCCTCTATTTTCAACTCACATCCTGTTCATAGTGAGTTACTATGGAGACATGACATATTACTGGTTTCCCCGTAGGACAATGACCTGGCATATTTAAAAATGTTCTGGGTTTCTTAGCAACTCGACCAACGTTATCCATTTCTGCTTCCATGATATGTTATTTTACCTCAGCAAATGAAACCTGGATTATGGGCTAGGTTCCGGGATGGTAATGGAGTTTTAGAAAGGAAGTGAGGATTAAAAGCATCAAATATAGACTCTATTCCTACAAATACTTGTCCTCTTTCTCTTAAAGTATTTTTGAAAATGATTAGCAAAGATGGAACAGAAAACTAGTGGATGACATTTAAAACCTCCAGAACTTCAATTTCTACCCATTCCTTTGCCATTGCAACACTGAATGACACTAACCAAACCCCAGTATTTCAGTCTCAGTTTCCGCATATCTAAAATAGACATGAAGATTGTACTTACTTCACAAATTTATATTTTTCAGAGTCAGTCATGTGAAAATGCTCGATATATGATAAAACCTCAAGTTACTTCTTTTGATGCTGATTCAAGGGCTCATTCATTCATTTTATTTTCAATTAAGTGTCTGTTTTGTGCAGAACCTTGTCTAAAGCATTAAGGGGAGAAGAGAATGCAGTGCCTGCCACTGGATACCTCAGAATCTACTTAGGAGAGTGCGTTAAATGACACATCAATCCAGTTGTTTAGTTCAAGGGATGTGGGCAGGTAATGTGCATGTAAGTGCCCAACCCACAAACAGTGAGCCCTATGAGACTTGAAAAGAGGAGAGTGTTACAGTGCATTGAGAGTGGCCAGAGAAGGCATCCAGAAATTTTTACACACCCCAGGAAGGCATAAAAGACCCTCTGTGAGCTGGGTGCCCCTCTCTTACGTGACTTCATCTCACTCTCCTACTGTATTACAGCCAAACCAAAGCGGTTGAGCAACCACACCTTAGAACACAAATGTCTAAGATTTAGCCCTTGCTCCAGCAATTAATTGGCTATGTGACCCGTGGTTTCATTTTTCTTGTTTGTGATGGGCATAATAATAAAACAAAATTTAAAGTGTTACTGAGTAAGGCACTAAGGCAGTACCTCAAAAACACTATGCACCCCAAAAATGTTAGCTCTTATTGTCAGGCACTATTCTTCAACTTTATTTTGCTTCCAACCTTTGTGCCTTGGCATGTATTTTTCCTCCCAGCTGGACACTTCTTTGGCTTTGTGTATGTAGTAGCATTAATACTCAAGATACATTTCTCTATTATGAGCTGGTCACATTGTATTGCAGAATTCATAGCTTACATATTTGTCTAAGTTTCTTTAAGGCAAATAATAAGCCTTAACTGTGTATGCACCTCCAGGACCTAATAAAATATCAGATAAATGCTTGTGGGTTGATGGGTGGATGGAAGAAGGAAGGAAAGAAGAAAGAAGGGGAAAAAGGTAAGGATCAAAAGAGGAAAAGAAGAATGAAGAATATAAAGGAAGAATTTGTATTGAGGAGGTAACATGAGCAAAGGCAGGGAAACTAGATTGAATATGTGTTTTGGGGAAGCATTGGATAAATTGGCTACACAGGAGGCTATGATTTCCATAAGTGAATAGTGCTGGCTCAAGTTGATTTGTAATAGCTTCCTAGATGAGCCTCACTCCACAGAGAAGAGCTTTTACATGGTCTGGAGTTAAGATAGATGAAGAAACACAGTGAGAGGCAAAATGATACATAAAATAACATCTACCATGGATCTAAAAATAATTCAAAATGCAATTGTAGTTATAAAAATAAACTTGTTTTGAAATATGACATGGCTTTATTGAGCTCCAGGGAAATAATCAAATATACTATTCTGCCTCTCTCAAAGATTTTCATTAGTTTTCTGAAAATCTGTTGTTTTATGAACCTGGAAGGATGCTCCTTCTACTGGATGAAATTTAGTACTAAGTTGACTAAAGTCTGTACATTTAAATAAGATGCTTTCCTGAATCTTTTTCTATAATATGTTCTCAGGCAGAGAGGACTGTTATATTAGCTAATTCCAAATCAACATGGTTCTTTGGTCATTTAAGTTTGGAAAAATCTGCCTTGGATGTGTATGATGGCATCACCATATTGAAAATTTTTGCAGTTAAAAAGATTCATTAACTCTTTGAAAAATTCATTGTACTCAAAACTGAGCTACCACCAAATTCTGTTTTTCAAAATACCTAATTTTGTGGTATTGCTGCTTAAACAAATGCATTTCCTGAAAAATGCCAAAATGTATTTGTATATTTCAATATCTCACGCCCCATGGTTGCTTTTCTTAATTTTACACATTGATAGGTGCCTTTTTAACATCATCTCTTTTGAACTTTACAAATTTCTAGTGAGGTAATAAGAGAAGGGATAATCACTCTCATTTTATAGTGATAAAACTGAAGCCCAGAGTGATTCATATTATTGAAAAGAAATGAATGAAAAATAAGTTAATGGATGTGTGAATCACACACTGAGTGAGTGAGTCAGTGGGCTAGATGTTTACAATGAGTGGAAGATTTCTCCAGGGTTTATTTCATTGATTTGATAAATGTCTTTTAAGTGTTTCCTTTGAACCAAGCACTTTGCTTCAGAGATCATAGAGATCAATAAGACTAAGTCTCCATCCTCACGGAACATATAAATTAGCTGCAGAAACAGTTAAACCCTAAACAGAATTCTACATGCTACAATCACAGTAAGTTCCAACAAGTTATAGAAAACAGGGGAAACACTGCCACTATATGAATCTTTGTTTAAATTAGGCATAAGGGCACCTTCAAGTACAGACAAACCATGTGAGTACAGGCTTGGTGAACAGACCCCTTTGTGTGACAACAACAAAAACATGCCTTAGTATAAGGCTTGGTGAGAAGCACCAGATGATACTCACCCTTTCTCTCTCTGCACAGTGGACAATTATACCTTTGGCATACCATCATCCCCAAACATTGGGCTCAGGGAAAGTAGCATTTGGTGTAGAATGGAAAATCAATAGAGGTGTCTGGAAGATGCACCAAGAGTTGGTTCTTGGAGGATCACTAAATGCTGACAAAGTGGACAACAGAATTTGAGTAGATGGAGGAAACACCAGGGGTGAAAGCCCAGTAGTGGTGAAGTGTGTGGTGCTTTCTAGGATCTGACAGGAGAGAGTGATATGGCTTGGTTCTGTGTCCCCACCCAAATCTCATCTCAAATTGTAAACCCCACAGGGAGGGACCTGGTGGGAGGTGATTGGATCATGAGAGTGATTTCTGTTCTCATGATAATGAGTGAGTTCTCATGAAATCTGGTGGTTTTATAAGTGGCTGTTTTCTCTGCTTGCCCCTGCTTTGTGAAGGAGTTGTATGCTTCCCCTTTGCCTTCCTCCATGATTGTAAGATTCCTGAGGCCTCCCTAGCCATGTGTTACTGTGAGTCAAGTAAACCTCTTTTGTTTGTAAATGACCCAGTCTCAGGTATTCTTTACAGCAGTGTGAGAACAGACTAATACAGAGAAGCAAGAGATTGCTAGGGATGAGTGGCAGGGGAACCAGAGCACTGATTCAGGGGAAGAGGTAAATATATGTTAAGAAAAGCATAGGAAAGAATTCACCTTTGTCTTTCCAAAGCTGGGTACAGTACAAGGCACAGGGTTGTCACACAATAAAATTTGTCGAATGTTAAAGGAGACTGGAAATGAGAGAAGCTTTTCTTGTTAATCTCAGACATATTAGTTGTTACCAAAATTTTCTCTGAAATAACTTCATAGTAACACATATTTATGGTGCAACTACCAAGTCAGGCATGTGAAGTGACAGCAGCCTTAAAAACAGGCACAGTGATTATGGCACTATGTGGTAAGTGAAATTAGAGGTATTGCAGGGGTAGAGAGGAAAGGCATTCAACCCAGCAAGAAGTGGTAACCTGGCAGTGTCTCGGAGGTTGAATAGAATTGTGCCCAGGTAAAGTAAGAAACAGCCTGACTCCAGCACAAGCCATTTTTCAGAATTTGAAAAATTATTCATTTTGAATATAAAAATCCACAAAAGCGTATGCCCTCTGAGCATCCAATTAGATAAAGGTATCTCTGCCTCCATACTGATGCCACGCTGGGTCATGCTGGGTTTTAGCTCTGTGTTGAGGCCCCTCAGCCTTTCACTGCAAGATCTTGTAAAACCATTTACCCAATCTCAGTAGACTTAAGTGGGGAAGGGCATTCCAGAGTGGGAACACCAACAGAAAAAGTACCTAGGTCTGCCAGAGCATGGGGGAGAGTGAGGAGCCAGGGATGGGTTGGTGTTGCTGAAGAGTGTATACAAGAAGGCATGGAGAAGTGAGGCACAAAACCAGGTGCAGGTGAGGTTAGATCATGCAGGTCCTTGCTTACCATGCTAAGGAAAGGAATTATAGGCTTTATGCCACAAACCACTGCAGTATATAAAACATGCATTTTTTTCTGGGACACTGGGACTTCTAATTAAATATAAACTTGGGCTCCATCAAATATAAACTGCATTAGAATCTTTGAATGTGGGCCCAAGGAATGTCTGTATAACAATTTTCCCAGATGATTTTTACCTCCATGAAAGTTTGAGGATCATGCCGTGTTGGCTGGAAAGGACTTTGTTTGTGTTTTGGAAAGATTACTGTGTTTGCTCCATGAATGTAGCATTGCTACAGGGAACAATGGTAATTGGAAGCTCCAAGAGAGCTGATGAAATAAACTGGACAAGGCTAAGTAAGTATCCATGTTTGACCTCTTTTAAGGAAATTTCTTTATCCAGAAACACTATTCCCTCTCACATGAATCAAATTATGACTAATATAGACATCCAGGTATTCCCCAAACTGGGCACTATTACCGTAATTTTATATGTGTATGGGACTCATTAGATTATTTTTTGATAACAGAAGTCATTCCAGAGAATCCTCCCCTTGCTGCTAATACTCATGACTCAAACATGAGTCAGAAGTACTTATGAAGCTTCATGCCTATTTCTTATTGCCAATAGATTTTTCTAATGTCCTTTTATTAATGATGCAATGGAATTCTTTTGAGTGACTCAAAACCACCCAATTAACTGCATTCAATTTTGATTGCAATAATTAATTGACCCAATGGATATAATTAGTCATCCACAATGGTAGTGGTGGGTAGGTGGTTAGTCATGGATGACCTTCATGTTAGATGTGCTAACTGATTAGGCTAAAACTCTTGCTAACAGTCCCAAGTAGACGGTATCTTAAGGTCAGGAAAGCAATTTAAATATAGGGCTACGGACTGGAAACTTGAATCCTAAATTGCTCTAATTTGACAGATTATTGGGGTCATTTTAAAATCACTTATACACATTCTATCCCATGAATCTACCTGCCAGTCCATGAGACGAGACTTAATCATGTGTAGTAGTATATTCTAGTCAAGAGTCATTCTTATATCAAACAAGTTTTAGAAAAAGATTTTTTGTTTTTGTTAGTCCTTTTTTTTTTTTTTTGGAAGTTTTTTTTTTTTTTTTGGAAGGGATAAAGGGCACTCATTCAGAACTCAAAGACAAGAAGTTAAATGAGGGGAGTTCATAGGAAATTCAAAATCATTAGATATCTTCTCTCTATTTCTTTCTTGGGGCAAAACATGTATTTATTTTTTTCTGTAAGAATGTTCCATTTTTTCCTCTGCAAACCAGCTTCCTTGCTAAGGCACTATTCTGTTAACTTTGGGTTCACACTGTTAACTCCAGTCCCAAATCCATCTGCTCTATATGCCCTTAGACCTTCACTTCCTAGTATACACTGCTTTTGATGTTAGAGTTCAAATTCTCAAAAGTGGGGATCGGCTGAAGGACCACATTTTTGCAATTTGCTCAATTATCTTTGGTAAGACTAAGGCACAATCTGGTACAAACATATAGTTCCAGGTCCACATCTTCAGCAGAACAAGGCTGGGAGCTTCTGAGAACAGAAACTGACCGTGGTACACAGAAAAGGGATCAAAACAGATTAAGGTCACAAGAGCAACTGTCTTGGAGGTCTCAGGTAACATGCACCTAACCCATGGTATCTATTATTTAGGAGAGATCATATCTCACCTTCCTGAATCATGAAATACCATTTTCTCATGACTGCCTTTATCCAAAAACATATTCAAAATCCTAGTAACCATATCTTGAGGGAGGCAGAAACTTCTATATGTTTCCTCAAGTTTGGACCCTGGAAAAGAGTAGAAGTCACCACATTTTACACACATTTGAACTTCAGATGGAAGACACAAAATCTTTTGGGAACACAAGGATCACTGAGATAAAAAAAAAAAGAATAACTTAAAGAACCATATGGTGAATGTGAAATTCAAGTAGTATAATATGTAGTATTCTATGTCCTGAGCTGGACAGTTATTCCACATTATGCCATAAAGGATGTGTTTGTGCATGTGTGCATGTACACACACACACACACACTTTATTTTATTTAAGAAATTGACCACTAGACTATTTTAAAATTAGAGGATAGTGCTACCATGATTTGATTATTACACAATGTATAAATGTGTACAATTACCATGCATCAACAGAAAAAAATTAATAAAAATAAAATTTAAACAAGATTAAAAGGGAGCAATCACAATGAGCCCCTGTTATTCAGCATTCTTGAGAGGAAAGTTGTCTGTTTTAAACCCATGTCTTTTATCCAGGGCTAGTCCACCTATATAAACATTTGTTGAAGACCCCACAGAATCTTCAGTCCCAACTCTTAACTTGGGCTTTCTTGCTTGGGTTGTGCTTTTCTTACTTTCAACTTCATTCCAAGATCCAATAAACTTTGAAACCTTTTAGCTTTGTCTCAGTGTGAAGTCCTGAGCTTACAAATAATAGCACTCAATTTCACCAGCTTTGACTCAAGTATTTACTAAGATGCTGGCTATTCTCTCTTTCTCTAGCTCTTCCCAGTCCTAGGCTAGTTGAATAACTGTGGGAGAGTCCTTAATTCTTTTCCTAAATTGCCCTATCCAAATTTCAGAAGGAGCAGCTGCATTCTTGCTTTGCAACTATAGCTCCTGAAATATGCTCATTATTTCAAATGTTTAGTAACTTTTACATGTAACTGTAGTAGAGCATTCTTCTACAGCTTGGTTCATAGTCATCTTGCGTTACCTCTTCTCCATCTCATAGAAATTTCCCCAGTGTTCATGATGCATGGAAAACAAAGTTCACAATGGCAACAGCATAAAAGCTGGAGCTTCTCATGATCTACCAGAGCTGAACACAATGCTTCTAATAGAAGGATCAACATCTCCCAGTGGAACTGTTAGCTGAAACGCAAACATTCCCTGAAAATAATAATAGCAATGCCCTTACTGATGTTATGGGACAACAGTGTTATTGGAATTCTTTACTTTCTTTCAGAGAATATACATTTTACATCTTAATGGGATACTGTAGTTATCAGATCTAGATTCCATTTTATGAAAATTCTTGGATTATAGGAGTTAAAGATTTATAAACAATGGTAATTAAACAAATGAAATCTACAAAAGGCTGAATATATTAGGTGGTCACAGCCTGAAAACAAACAATAAACAAGGGTATAATTTATTGTCAAAACTGACCTCAAAATACACACAAAAAATGCATAGCACAATTTTTTTCTTAACATAAATTGAGAATTACACTACTTTCTACAAAGGATTTCAATGGATATTAAATATTGTTTAACACTGGTAAACACATCTGGTCTGAGCACATAGTAACTGCTTAATAAAACTTAGTGTCCTCTGCCTCCCTTCTCTCAATTTTATTAAATCAGTTCATACATTAGTGTCTGAATCCTCCCCTTTATTTGCCTCTTCCGCTTTGTTTTTCCTTTTCCTTCTTTCTTGCTTCTCTTACATGTAACAATTTTATCTCTATTGAGGGCATGGGAAATATTTTCAGGCTATATTCCATTCTATTACATTTCCATTAGGCAAAATGCTATTTTATTAAGACAGACTTGGAATTTATTAGTCTGACATATTCTGGTTGTTCTTGAAAGCTGTGAATATTAATTACTCACTGGCCCTAGCAGTCTTTCCCATAAGAATGAAGGCACGCACTTTTATCTCATACGAGCTGCGAATTCTTAGAGATCACCTTTAATGTGGAGTGTCAAAGCACACTCTGGACTCTTCTGCTGGACCTGAAGCATGAAATTGCCTCTGGTGCTATACTCCTGATCCCCTCCTGCTGGGCAGCTAGACTCTGTAATTCTGACATTGGGAAATGTGCACCCAGATTACTGTGAGCTACGAATTGCTTTATGGCTAAGAGAAAGATAGTATGTGGGGTAATGTCAGTCCCTTGTGTGTGTTTGTGCATGTGTGTGTCTGTGTGTGTGTGTGCATGTGTGTGTGTGTGTATTAACATTCATGTAGATTCAAACTGTAGGGAAGAATGAGAGCTCTTTCTCTAGGAGGAGAAGAGGAAGACCCCAAAGAATCAAGTTAGGAAGTGAGGTAATCCAAGAGAAGATTATTGGTACTCAGAATATTTTGCATATTTTTAAAAGATTTTATTAGAACCCCTTTATTTTTATTTCCTACAGTTGGGTCCAAATTTCAATAAAGTCTGATGCAGATGAGTTGATATTGGTAGTTAAACTCTAAAGGGATGTTTAGGCTTCCTCATATCACCCTGCTAGTGAGATCCGAGTGGAAGTGGCAGCACTTATGTAAGGAACACAGTAGTTCTGAAGTTACAGCATCTAAGAAAAGAATCCAGAGGCAGGGCTGAATGTAGTATAGAGAAATAATATCAGCTCATTCAGTCCCAGGAGTGGGCATGAAGTATCATTGGCATAATGAGAGGATGTGATTCTTCAGGTGAAAGTAGACTTAATATTTCAAGTTATATTACTATGAGGGGCAATCACTGTAAGTTACCTGTGCTTGAACCTGAATAATTTTCCAATGAAGGCCAATCTTTTCTTTTTCACTTGTGAAAAATAATATGCTTCAGAACCATCTTTCTGTTTTTGTGTCATGGTGTGTGTCCTCAATCCTTTGTTCCAACTAACATACCTTCAGAGTTTCTGATATCATATGGAAAGCCTGCAAAATCAGAATACTATGGTGATCCAGTGATCTCTCCCTTAAAAAGAACTCTTCATCTAATGAAATGGCCATTGAAACATAATTAAAGTGATGATGTTGATGGCCCTTAAGACATTTTGAAAAATATAAACAGTCCGAAAGGATTCCAAGGATAAAAGGCTCCCTATTCTAAGAAACACTTAACTCCCTCCACCTCCATACAGGCAGCATTTTATAAAAAGCCAACAGCTGCTGAAAACCAATTATATGAGATATGTGGTTGCAGTGCTGTGTATTGAACAGTGCAGCATGTGAAATTAGAAAGTTCTAGGACTGAATTCTAGCTCTTTGCTATACTTTTCTTTCTGATGATGATAATACCATATACACATACACATTGTATATATTTTAACCATATATTTTTATATGTATCAGGGAGTTGATAAATATTAATTTGTTCTCTGTTTAACTTCCTTTCATATATTTAACTGCTGATTTCTACTTTGTCTTCTCTAATTCAAATGACATGTGTTTGTCTACAAGATTTAAAGAGTCAATGAAAATGATAAATGGTTAAACATAAATGAGAATTAACTGTACAATAAAATAATGATATCATGTGGGATTTTAATCATTTGTAGGATTTAAATAAATGGAACCAAAATGAGAATGATGTAAGCTAATTGAGCTGTTCTAAGATCCTCTTGTTGTCAGGAAAGTAGTAAAATTATTAATTTATATTATATTTTAACAAAGCACTGTGTTTTAGTCTCTAGGATAATCATTATAATAAAAGTAAAATAATCTATGAGTTAAAGAAGGTGGGTAAAATAAAAATAAATTACTTTACTAATACTAAATAAATAATAATCAAGTAAATACATAACTAAATAACCAAATAAATATATAACTACAGTGAAAAGAGTTGAAAACAACAGAATTTTCTTGAAGTGTGTAGAAAGTCATGGAAGTGGGCTTCTGTTTTAAAGTCATCCGAAATGATCTTACAATGAGATGACAGTTTTTCTGAGATATGGCTCACGCATGGAAGCCAGTACTGAAAGATTTAGTGGTGGAGTATTGCACTCAGAAGAAACAAAAATTACAAAGGAAGAATCGAGCTTGGTATCCTGGAGGGATAGTAAGGCTGCTGGAATGGAGTTGAGCTATCCCCTCCTAGGCACAGAGTACTGATCTATACAATATGTGTATAGCCTATAATGCTCTATCAGAGCTCTACAGGATAAATATTATCAGCTTTAATTTGCAGATATTGATATGCCAAGTAATTAAGTGAATTGAGTAGCAGTAGGAGGTACATTTTCATCAAATGTGTTTTGTAGACAATCATTTGCAACTAGTCTGCCATTAATGAGAGCAATTTGAAAAATTTACTTAAGCTTCATCTTACATATTTGATAGAGATAGCAATAGTATGACATGCAAGGGTAAGGTGTGCTGAGAACAAAATCAGATAATGCAAAGTGCTTAACAAAATGGATGAAACATATGAGTAAGAGCTAATTCATAAAACTGTCTCAGATAATCCATATGATCAGAAAAGGAGACAATATTCTTTTTTTTTCTTTTTTTTTGAGACAGGATCTCACTATGTAGCCTAGGCTACAGTGCAGTGGTGTGATCTCAGCTCACTGCAGCCTCAAACCCCCAGACTCAAGTGTTCTTCCCACCTCAGCCTCCCATGTAGCTTGGACTATAGGTATGGACCACCATGTCTGGCTAATTTGTTCATTTTTTTTGTAGATATGGGGTCTCACTATATTGCCCAGGTTGGTATTGAACTCCTGTACTCAAGCCTTCCTCCTGCCTCAGTCTCCCAAAGTGCTGGGGTTACAGATGTGAGCCCCCCTGCCCAATCTGGAGACTGTATTCTGACCCAAATTATTTTATTTCTTCTCGATATTTATTGTTTCTTTTTTTCTACTAACTGGAGTTGGTTTGCTCTTGCTTTAAGATGCAATGTTAGGTTGATTATTTGAAGTTTTTTCTCTTTTTTTGATGTAGGCACTTAGAGCTATTAACTTTCCTTTGAGTGCTGATTTTGCTGTACCCCACAGGTTTTGTAGTGTTGTGTTTCCATTATTATTTGTTTCAAGAAATTTGTTAAATGTCTTCCTAATTTCTTCACTGACCCACTGGTCATTTAATAACATATTGCTTAACTTCCATACATTTGTAGTTCTTAAAATTCTTCATGATATTGATTTCTAGTTTTATTCCATTGTGGTCAGAGAAAATACTTGGTATAGTTTTTTTTTTTTTTTTTTTTTT
>NW_016107328.1:4882332-4884687 GCF_001604975.1 Cebus imitator
TTTTTTTTTTTAAATATTTGTTTTGTGGCATAACATAACATATGGTATATTCTTGAGAATAATCCATGTGCTGATGAGAAGAATGTTTATTCTGTAGCCATTGGATAGAATTCTCAGTAAATATTTATTAGAATCATTAATCTATAGTGCAGATTAATTATCATGTTTCTTTATTGATTTTTTTTTTGTCTGGATAATGTGTCCAATACTGAAAGGGGGGCATCGAAGTCTCCAGCTATTTTATTGTGGTCTTTCTATCTCTTTAGCTCAAATAATATTTGCTTTATATATTTGGATGCTTCAGTATTGAGTGCACATATATTTACAATTGTTATATCCTTTTGCTGAATTTATCCCTTTATTATTAAATAATGACATTTCTTTTTAGAGGTTTTGTCTTGAAATGTATTTTTGTGATATAAATACAGCTATTAGTTCTCATTTTTGATTTCTATGTCCATAGAATATATATTTCCATTCTTCTATTTTTAGCTCATATATGTCTTTATAGGTGAAGCATGTTTCTTACAGGGAAAAAAGATCATTGGGTCTTTTTTTTTTCACATCCATTCATCCACTCTGCCTTTTGACTGGAGAGTTTAGTCCATTTACATTCAATGTTAGTTTCAGTAAGTAAGAACTTACTCCTGGCATTTTGTTATTTGTTTGCTGGTTGTTTTGTCAACTTCTCTTTTTCTGTATTTCCTTCCTGTCTTCCTTTTAGAGAAAGCCTATCCTCTGGTGATAAGTTTTAATCTCTTGCTTTTTATTTTTTGTGTATCTTTTGTATGTTTTTTTAGTTGAAATTACTGTGAGGCTTGCAGATAATATCTGTTAACCCATTATTTTAAACTGAGGACAACATTGCATAAACAAAGTAACAAGCAAGCAAAGAAAAAACTATTTAAAACTCTACCCCTTAATTTCATCCTCCTTCCTTTAAATTTTTTCTTCTTTATATTTATATCTTATTGTACTGTGTATGTATTAAAACATTGTTAAAGTTTTGATCAATTCTTCTTTTTGTCTTTCTACTAAAGACATCAATATTTTATTCACCACAATCAGAGTGTTAGAATACTATGTGTTTTTTTCTGTGTATTTACTATTATTACCAATGAGTTTTGTACCTTAGATGAATTTTATTGCTCATTAATTTCTTTTCTTTCAGTTACTATAGAATTGGCCTCGTGTTGATGAAATCCTTCAGCTTTTATTTGTTCTTGGAGAATTTTCATTTCTCTTTCATGTTTGAAGGATATTTTTCCTGGATATGCTATTTTAGGGTAAAAAGGTTTTTTCCTTCAACACTTTGTCATGCCACTCTCTATATGTCATGCCCTTTCTCCTGGCCTGTAAGGTTTCCAGTAAAAAGTCTACAAAAGCCAAAATAGACAAATGGGATCTAATTAAGCTCCAGAACTTCTGTACAGCAAAAGAAACAATTATTAGAGTGAACTGGCAACCAACAGAATGGGAAAAAATTTTTGCAATCTACACATCTGACAAAGAGCTAATACCCAGAATCTACAAAGAACTAAAACAGATTTATAAGAAAAAAACAAACGCATTCAAAATTGGAAGAAGGATATGAACAGAGACTTTTCAAATGAAGACAGTTAAAAGGCCAAAAAACATATGAAAAAATGCTCATCATCACTGGTCATTAGAGAAATGCAAGTCAAAACCACATTGAGATACCATCTCATGCCAGTTAGAATGGTGATCATTAAAAAATCTGGAGACAGCAGATGCTGGAGAGGATGTGGGGAAATAGGAATACTTTACATCACTGTTGGTGGGAGTGTAAACTAGTTCAGCCATTGTGGAAGATAGTGTGACACTTCCTCAAGGACCTAGAAATAGGAATTCCATTTGACCAAGCAATCCCATTACTGGGTGTATATCTAAAGGATTATAAATACTTATATTATAAAGACACATGCACATGTATGTTCATTGAGGCACTGTTTAAAATAGCAAAGACCTGAAACAAACCCAAATGCCCATCGACAATTACCTGGACAAGGAAAATGTGTCACATATACACCATGGAATACTATAAGCCACAAAAAACAATGAGTTTGTGTCCTCTGTAGGGACATAGATGAATCTATAAACCATCATTCTCAGCAAACTGACACAAGAACAGAAAATCAAACACCACATGTTCTCACTCATAGGTGGGTGTTGAACAATGAGAACACATGGACACAGAGAGGGAACATCACACACCAAGGCCTGTTGGGAGGTGGGGGGCTAGGGGAGGGATAGCATTAGGAGAAATACCTAATGTAGATGATGGGGTGATGCATGCAGCCAACCACCATGTCACATGTATACCTATGTAACAAA
>NW_016107328.1:4885989-4920640 GCF_001604975.1 Cebus imitator
TTTTTTTCTTGTAAATCTGTTTTAGTTCTTTGTAAATTCTGGATATCAGCCCTTTGTCATGGGTAAACAGCAAAAATTTTTTCCCATTCTGTTGGTTGTCATTTCACTCTAATGACTGTTTCTTTTGCCATGCAGAAGCTTATATTAGCCCTTTTGGGGCTATTTGTGAGATATTGTAAGTGAGCATTATTATTTTTTTTTCTTTGCTGAGTATTTTTAAATAGCCTGTCTTTGAGAGTACTAATTCTGCTTGATCAATTCTGTAACTAAGAGACTTTGGTGCATTTTTCAGTATCTCAATTGCAGTTTTCAACTTCAGAATTTCTGCTTGATTCTTTGTAATTATTTCAATCTCTTTGTTAAATTTATCTGATAGAATTCTGAATTCCTTCTCTGTGTTATCTTGAATTTCATACAGGTTCCTCACATCAGCTATTTTCAATTAACTCTCTGAAAGATCATATATCTCTATCTCTCTGGAATTAGTACTTTGTGCCCTATGTAGTTATTTGTTGAGATCATGTTTTTTGGATGGTCTCAATACTTGAGAATGTTCATTGGTGTCTGGGCATTGAAGAATTAAGCATTTATTGTAATCTTCACAGTCTGGGCTTGTTTGTGCTCTTCTATCTCGGGAATGCTTTCCAGGTACTTGAAGGGAGTTGGGTGTTGTCATCTAAGTTTTGGTTTTATTACAGCCATATCTGCATTAAGGGAACTTCAGCCTAGTAACACTGTGGCTCTTGGAGACTCCCAGAGGTAACACCTTGGTGATCCTGGATAAGGTTCAGAAGAATTCTCTTAATTACAAGGAAGAGACTCTTATTATCTTCCCTTACATTTTGCCAAACAAGTGGAGTCTATTTATGCTGAGCTGCCTGGATTTGGGAATCAGGTGGCACAATAATCCCTGTGGCCACCAACACTGGGACTGCACTGGGTCAGACTTGAAGCTGGTGTGGCACTATGTCTTGCCTAAGTCCTGCAGATACCACTGCCTCACTATTGCCTATGTTTTTTTTCAAGGCCCTAGGGCTCTGCAATTATCAAATGGCAAAGCCGGCCAGGCTTGTTTCTTTCTCTTCAGGTGGCAAGTTTCCTCATCCCCAGGTATCCAGAATTGCCATCTGGAAACCAGAAGCTAGAGTTGGAAACCTTAGCAATCTACCTGATGCTTCATTCTACTCTAGCTCATTTGGCACCCAAGACACAAGAGAAGCCTTTCTCACTCTTCCCTCCCATTTTCCCAATCATAGGAGTATTTCTTCTTGGCCACCACTGCCCCAGGTCCTGCATAAAAGCTGCCTGGCTACCACCAGTGTTCATGCAAGGCTCAAGGGCTATTCAGTCAGATTGTGGTGAATGCTGCCTGGCCTGGGACTCCGACTTCAGGGAAGTGGGCTCCCCTCTTGCCCAAGATAGGTCCAGAAATGCTATTCAAGAGCTAAGCCTTGGAATTGGGGATCTAGGAGCCCACTTTGTGCTCTTCCTCACTGTAGCTGTGTTGGCACGTAAGCTGCAAGACAAATTCATCTTTCCTTTTATATTCTCAAGCAGAAGGAGGCTTTCCCCATAGCAACTACAGCTAGGAATGTGCTGGGCTACATCTAAAGTGAGCATATCTCAGAGCCTTGCCAAGGTCCACGGAGAGTACTGGCTGGGTATTACTGCTGATCATTCAGCACCCAATGGCCCTTTAGTCAGCAGGTGATGAATCCTGCCAGAAGTGAGTCCTTCTCTTTAAGGCAATGCATTCCCTTATGCTCAACCTATGTATAGAAATGTCATTTGGGATCTATTGCCTGGAATGGAGGCATCAGTCCTATTCTACTGTAGTTGAGCTGGTATCCAAGCTGCAAAACAAAGTCTTCTTTACTCTTCCTCTCCTATCCTCAAGCAGAGGGAAGGAGTCTCTCCTGGAGGCACAAGCTACACTGCCTGGTGCTGTGGGAGGTTGCACTCACTTGGCCACCTTTGTACTCTATGCCCACTGGCTCTGAGCTCAGCATAGCACCAGAACTTGTCTAGAAAGTGCAGTTCTTCTGGCCTAGACTGCCTTTAAAATTTATATATGACCCCAGTGCACTTAAGCTTACAGTGGTGAAGCTTGACAGAACTCAGGTTCTGACTGCCGTGGTGAATAATTTGCCGCAGGCTGGGGCTGATATAAATGCGCTGTTCATGGGTGCTGGCTCATTTCTTCCTGGTACTGCTTTCTTCTGTGACAGGACAGCTCTCAGTTCCAATGCAGAATCCGACAATCATTGTGCTCTTCCTCCCTCGAGTGCACAGATTCCTTCTCCATGCCAGGAGGCCCCTGCCAGAAAATAAAGAACGGGTGGCATTGGTGATTCAAGACTGTTTTTCCTACCACCTTCAGTGGCTCCTTTAGCAAGTTGAAGTTAAAACTAAGTGCTGTGACTGCTTACCTCACATTTGGTTCTGATGAAGGTGCTTTTCTTGTGTAGCTAGTTGTTAAATTTGGTGTTCCTGTCGTGGTGGGGATGATTGATGAAGGCTTCTACTCACCTGTCTTGTCCAACTTCTCCCAGATTTTTGGTTCTTATGAACGTGCTTTTTGTGTGTGTAGGTTGTTGCTCAATTTGATGTTCCTGCAGGGAGGATGATCACTAGAGTCTTCTATTTTGTCATCTTGCTCTGTCTCCCTCCTCAGTAACTGTTTATGGCTGAGAGATCACATAATATTTTAGTTCTTCTTATGATATAGTCAAATCTCAAAATGTTAGAATATTTTACTGCTTGGATTTATGTACCCAGTAGTCCAAATTATACTCACTCTTCTCTGACAATGCAATATTATCAGTAAAATCCAGAGCCAATGATATCAATAGCTATTAATTATTAAGCACCTATTATATGACAAAATTAATAACCATTTTTCATATAGTTTTTTAATGTGTAAAATTAGTGGAGTAGCGCTTTTTACAATCAGAGTTATTGTGACTACTCAAATCAAAATGAAATATTTACCTGCAAGTCATTTGAAGAAGGCAAAGTACTGGGTGTATACATATCACATAGTGTATATAGTATATATGTTTGTGTGTATATATATTTACATATACATATAGTGTATATTTGGTGTATATAGCGTATACACACACACACACACACATGTGAAGATTTTTCCTGCCACTGCCTTCTTCTTCATAAAATGTCCACTGTTCCTACCTCCTTGTTTTCTAGGTACAGAATAGACATCTATTTATCTAGGTATTTATTGTTAATTTTTCCTTCTATTTATTTAGGTATTTATTGCTAACATGGCCTAGAAACTAAGTTCAATTGCTTTGATTAATTAATCCCCACTCCAAGCCTGAGTTGTTTCTTTCTAAACTATGAATAATGCTTAATTGGCAGTTTATAGAAAATACATTTATGTGAAACATTCAACACAATCTGTGGCATATAGTATGCCCACAGTAAGCATTTTTCTTACCCTGTATCCATCCCTGTCATACTCTTTGTTACAATTATTTTGGTAGATTCTCAGGATCCAATACAGTTTTCTCCCTTCCATTTACAGGAACCTGTGCTTTTCCTTTTATCACAGAGTAGTGCATTAATGTGTTTTCTCATGAGAAGTGTCCTTGTTAATGTTATCCTGAAAGGTAAGCGTAGAATTGTATTACACAGTAAGCATGTATTCAAGTCTTCAATTATTAATAATGAACAGCCAAGTAATTAACAAGTCAAGGTACATTTGCTGGAAAGTGTGTGATGGTAATACTTTTATTCAGTGATCAGAACAACAGTTTCCAAATTTTATCTGACCATCCACAAGTGGAGAACAGTATTCTCCCAGCGGCATATCACTGTGATCCATCTTTACACTCAGTGAGGCTTAACAAATCATTTTGAAATCCAAGAGCTCTCAGATAGTATTTTATTGGCTTGAACTTGCTCATAATCCAGGCAGTGTTAATAGCATCATCTTACAGAAAGCTTGATACACTGCAATATTAGCATGGCAAGTTGGCAAATAGTTGCTAATTTCGCACATGTAAGAAGTGAAGTTGTTACTTCACGCAGTGTTACTCCAGGGCATACATGTTGAAATATTGTTTTTCTTTGTTTTTATATAAGCAAAAAATGAGTTGATAATCTTTATTAGGAGTTTTAATACTAAGTACATTCAGGACCAATAAATTAAATGAGTGAAGCAGACAAGGCGCAAGAAAATTATAGTAACTAAAGAATATAATGGAACAGTGGTTAATTGGAGAGTTATGACCCATCTTATAGGGCAACAAGTGTTTAGCAGAAGGGAGATATTAGACTTTTGAAAGGGAAGACAGAGGTCTGATTATTTTTAGTACAACATCTTTCACTTTTGTAAGTGTTGGCAACTAATATGATTTGGTTTTTGAAGCACTGTGTAATACAAAGGACATATCTTTGCAGGCTGTATACCCAAACTTCTGATCCTAGACATGTGAATGACCTGTTTGGTGTATCTGTTATTGTTTCTTTGTTGACAATGAACTAAAAACATGTGAAATGTTTTGTCCTCATTCTTGATCAGTAATATTTTATTTCTTTTCAGGTGCTTGCATTATGCCTCTTCTAATAACTTCCTAAGACCAGGGATTTCTGTTCATTTCCTTTCTTTGAAGATGGCAAAACACCACAGAAAACTATTAAGTTATTTCCCTTGCCTATGAGCATTTTGTCCAGGTTAGTATCCCTGCCTGGGATAATATTTCACCCAGTGTTTCATTCCCTCCGTCCCAGTTCTCAAATTAGGCAGTCATTGTTTGTGCATGCCTTCCTTGGCTTCCTTTACTCTCTTACGGCACCTGGTCAGGAAGGTGGCACAGAGTATTGGTTAAGAGATTTAGTTTGACAAATGTTATAATGTTTCAGTGTCTAATATGTTATCATATTTATATTAAATACTAATTATACCTATTTTCCCCATCAATGTCTGCTTTTGGGTAGTCAAAAGTGTGTTTTGTTCATTTCTGTAACTACCGTTCTTAGCAAGGTACATAGCACACACCAAGCATTCATTTAAAAATGAAACATTTACTATCCTGCCGTGAATTATAAGGCTTTGGTGATCACTAGATTAACATCCACTCTCCCTTTCTCTTGTCTTTTTTTGAATTGTGCTTTCCTGGTCCCTATCTGCCATGATTTCTTTTTTTTTAAATATAGTTTATATATGTGTGTGTGTATATATATATATATGTTTGTGTGTGTGTATATATATATATATGTTTATATATATATATATATATAAAACTGCATTTTAGGTTCTGGGGTACATGTAAAGAACATGCAGGATTTACATACATGGCAATGTGGTTTGCTGCCTCCAACCTCATCACCTATATCTGGCATTTCTCCCCATGTTATCCCTCCCCAACTCGCTACCCTCCACTGTCCCTCCCCTAGTCCCCCTCACAGACCTTAGTGTGTGATGCTCCCCTCCCTGTGTCCATGTGTTCTCATTGTTCAGCACCCACCTATGAGTGAGAACAGTGGGTTTGATTTTCTGTTCTGTGTCACATTGCTGAGAATGATGGTTTCCAGGTCCATCCATGTCCCTGCAAAGGACACAAACTCATCATTTTTTTATGGCTGCATAGTATTCCATGGTGTATACGTGCCACATTTTCCCTGTCTGGTCTATCATCAATGGGCATTTGGGTTGATTCCAAGTCTTTGCTATTGCAAACAGTGATGCAATGAACATATGTGTGCACGTGTCCTTATAATAGAACAATTTATAATCCTTTGGATATATACCCAGTAATGGGATTGCTGGGTTAAATGGAATTTCTATTTCTAGGTCCTTGAGGAATTGCCACATTGTCTTCCACAATGGTTGAACTAATTTGCACTCCCACCAGCAGTGTGAAAGTGTACCTATTTCTCCACATCCTCTCCAGCATCTGCTGTTTCCAGATTTCTTGACTATAACCTTCCTCTATTTTCCTTTCAGTCCAGTTGGGTAGCAGATAGATAGGATAAAATGAACAGAAGAAAGAATATTAAAGATAGTAGGAAAAAGACGAAATCAGATAACTTATGGGATTTGGTAAGAAAAAAATATTTGGCAAGATCTGCAAAGATTAGTTTGAAGAAGTTGAATGCAGAGAAAAGGGAGATAAGACAAAGAAAATAAGAAACAGGAAGAAAGATAAAGAGGTAGATTATCAATTAGGATTAGCTAAATTGTGTTGGAATGATAAGCCATTCCAGAAGCCACAGTGGCTTATATCAACAAAAGTTAACTTTTGTCCTATGTCCTTGTGGGTCACTTACAGCTTTGCTCCTTATCTTCTTTATTCCAAGAACCAGGCTAATTAAGCATTCCTTTCTGGAACACAAACAGTCTGTGTGGATGAAAGAGAAACCTTTGAAAAGATGAATTGGCTCTTAAAGGCTCAGAACTGCTTGAATACACATCAGCTCTGTTTATATTCATTGACAAAGTGAGTTTTCTTTCACTCCTTGATTCAACATGGTGGAGCACAGTATGCTCTTCAAGGGAGGAACTCTGAAGAGGTTTTTTTTTTCTTTTTCTTTTTCGGAGATGGAGTCTCACTCTGTTGCCCATGCTGGAGTGCAATGGTGATGGTACAATCTTGGCTCATGGCAACCTTCGCCTCCTGGATTCAAGCGATTCTCCTGCCTCAACCTCCTGAGTGGCTAGGATTGCAGGTGCATGCCACAGGGCTCAGACAATTTTTGTATTTTTAGTAGAGTCAGGGTTTCATCATCTTGGCCAGGCTGATCTCGAACTCCTGGCCTTGTGATCCACCCACTTCAGCCTCCCAAAGTGCTGGGATTACAAGTGTGAGCCACTGTGCCCAGCTGAGTTTTCAGAGTAATAAAGTGTATATAGATATAGAAATTGTGAAACATGTCAAATAATGTAAGTTTTAGGGAAATCTTTTCTTAAATATTTAGGGTGTGATTAGAAGGTGGCTGAAGGCAGATGAAAGTCAAGAGATAAAATGGTAGTTGAAAGAGAAATGAAAGAGGTAGAAACCAGGGAAGATGAAGATGAGGAACAAAGGCCTCCCGTGGTTGGGATGATAATATGGTGCAATGAAAACATGGCTTAGAGAACACAAGTATGAGCTTTACCATCAGGCAGACTTGAGCTCATCACGGCTCTTCATTTTCCTATCTGTATTTATGGTTCCTGTCTTATAATGTGTTGAGAGAATTAAATATATATGTAATTAGACATTGATTTCTGCTTTTTCTGTTGTCATGAGAATTGTGAACTGTGACCTCAAGTTAAAAGAAAAAAGCACTGATAATTATTTCACATCCTAAAAAAATGCTGTCAGCAAATGAGCTTATGAGATGGAAAAAAAATCTAGCTACAAGTGGTCTTCATTCTAACTTGCATCCATCCCAGTCTAGTTAGTATACAAGGTATGGGGTAGGGGACATGAGTAGGGCCAGAGTCAAGAGTTTTTGTCTTTCCAGAAATTCAGTTTTCATAGGGAGATCTCTTCCTTCCCATAGGTATATCTTGCCCTTCCTCAAACCCAAGGGTGATTGTGGGTACCTGCCAAAAAAGGAGGATGCAGGAATCATGTGTTCTGGCTAGATGCTGGCTAAGTGGCAGAAACTATGAGCCCATATTGATGTTGTCTTTGTGTATTGCAGAATACAGCAAAAAAATAAGATAAAATAAAATAGAAGTCTTAGCTAGTATTTGACACATGCCTCCTGGCATTGAAGGAGCTACATGAACACCAAGGCTGCTATCTATTTCTTTGCTGTAGATTTTTGAAGAGAAGAGGGTTGCTAGAGTTTTGCCAAAACTATAGTGAGAGGAGACAGTTTTATAACATGCCTGGAAAGAGGACATTGTCAATGGCCTTCTCTGACTCATTTTACAAGTGCAGAAGAAAACCGGAGATATTTTTATCACGCCATTTAAAGAAACAAGGAATTTTAAGGGAGTGGCAGGATCTCTGGGTTCGCCTAGTCTGTACCCAAGAGAGGACACTGGTGGTATTGACCCTATTAGCTCATGAGTAAGGAGAGGCATCACTGCCTCTCTCTAAGGATGTCTTTCATGATGAAGGAAGCTGGGAGAAGGCAAAGACTGCCCAAGAAAATCACACATGTCACCAAGCTAGAGGTCATCTGTAGTGAGGTAACTAGGTGAGAAGAACAGGCAGAGATACTGGCCATCACTGAGAGGTGGAATGTTCTCTAAGGTAAAGCTTACCTTCATTACCCTAATTCCTCCTCCTCCTCCCCACCCCATCCTTCTCCTCCCCCTCTTTCTCTATATCTATTACAGGTAGTTAGATAAGCATAAATGGGGCAGGAGGGGACTCTACCCCATCCACTAGGAGTGTTAGGTGATGGTTCAGCAATTATCACATTGCCTCTCTAAAAGTAATAAATTGGGAACCAGCACCAGGGAGAGATTATTTATGATGATGGTTCACGCCTGTTGCACTAAAGTGTTAACTGAATACAGATACAATGAGAAGCAACTTACTGGGCATACGGATTAAGAGACAAATGATGGAGTATGATGTTCCGGGGTCACACCACCAGAAAAGGGAGGAAGGCCTCAGATGCGCACGCATACACCTTCCTTTTTTTTTTTTTTTCTTTCAGTCGGAGTTTTGCCCTGTTGACAGGATGGAAGCAGTGGCACGATCTCGACTCACTGCAGCCTCTGCCTCCTGGGTTCAAGCTATTCTCCTGCCTCAGCCTCCCCAGCAGCTGGGATGACAGGCGTGGGCCACCACTCCCAGCCAATTTTTGTGTTTTTAGTAGTAACGGGGTTTCATGATGTTGGCCAGGATGGTCTCGATCTCTTGACCTCATGATTCACCCGCCTTGGCCTCCCAAAGTGCTGGGATTATAGGCGTGAGCCACCCCACCTGGCCTCAACTTCCTAAACTCACTGCACATGCTCACCTCCTACAAGTAGGGAGGGCACTGCACATTCAGGCAGCTCACTCTAAAGAAAGAATTGTCGCTAAGAGGTCAGCCTACAAAGTCCTAGGATCAAGGTTAAATACTGCACTTGACCTTCAGGTGCCCATTTGGTTCTTTCAAGTGAACTTTTCTTTCTTTCCTGTTCTGAAGCCTTTCTAAATAAACTTCCACTCCTGCTCTGCAACTTGCCTCATTCTCTTTTTCTGCCTTATGCTGTTCTATCAAATTCTTTCTTCTAAGAAGGCAAGAACTGAAGTTCCTGCAGACCCACACGGATTCGTCTCTGGTAACTTGGATGCCTTCCACTGGTAACATACTTATAGGAGTAGCTATTAAATAGGGAGGAAGATGACTGTCCCAGAAACTGACCAGGCCCTCCTTCTCAAGGTGCTTGGGATGGAGGGCTGAAGGAAAAGTCAGTTCAGGTGGGAACTTGCCACAGCCTACCTCAGGTCCCTTGATTCATGAAGTAAGGAGATGTGGGATGAAGATCTTTAACTCAAGTTTGTGATTGAAGCTTCATAATTAAATGGAAAGTTATTAACTGAAAGAGATGGGAAATTTTATGGAATCTAACCAAGATATAATTAAGACAGGAAAAAGACAGATTTGATAAAGCAGAGGTGAAGGCAGTGATTGAAAAGAAAGACCATTTTATTTTTATAACCCCACTGAGATGGGACCTGTATTAGTCTTCTAGAGATTCTGTAACAAAATGCCACAGACAGTGTCTTGAATAACAGAAATTTATTTTCTGACAATTCTGGAGCCTGAAAGTCTCAAATGAAGGGGCTGTGCCAGGCAGTTAGTTGCTCTTAAGGCCTCTCTCCTTGACTTGCAGATGGTCACCTTCCAGCTGCATCCTCATGTGGTTCTGTTCTCTGTGCGCACATATCCCTGGTTTCTCTTTCTCTTCTTATAAAGACTTTAGTTGTATTGGATTAGGGCCCACTCTAATGACTTCATTTAACCTTAATTACCTCTTTAAAGGCCCTATTTCCAAACATAGTAACGAGTTACGGCATCAACATATACATTGGAGTTTAGTGAGGTTGGGGGGAAACAATTCAGTTTATAACAAGACTAAAATAGTTGCACATGTGAGGCCTCTGGCTTGGAGAGGTGAGCATTCACATGTGCTACCTGTATGATGAAGGTAGCCAGGGTTATCCTTACATGAGTGAGAATGATGGAGGCTTGGAACTTGAGGAAATGACATTGCGGTGAGAAACGTAAGGCAACCCATGA
The DNA here is from genome assembly GCF_001604975.1 of Cebus imitator. Classification (NCBI taxonomy): domain Eukaryota; kingdom Metazoa; phylum Chordata; class Mammalia; order Primates; family Cebidae; genus Cebus; species Cebus imitator. Next base: position 4,896,193 of record NW_016107328.1, read on the forward strand.
GCCCCCAAATGCCAGAAGGATCCTGGGTTGTTAATAGAATGTTTCTTTGATTATAATAATGATAATGACAAAGAATTACTGACGTTTCATGAGAACTTACTATATACCAGGCAGGGATAGAAGTCTATATATACATTTTGAAAACTTAATTTTCACTACTGAAAGTGTCAGATATTGTTGTTATTATTCTCATTTCACAGATAAAGTAACTGAGGCTCAGAGTGCAAAGCTTACTTAAAGGGTAATGGGCAAGGGCGGGCAGCATTCCAGCCAAGGTAGCCTGACTTCACAGATTATACCCTTAATCATGCCATAAATCAGTCATGATTTATGGCTTTCTGGCTTTCTGGCCAAAGGAGGAATAGCAATTGAGTCCATCTTCAAATCTATCCACCTCTACCTTCCTGAAGTCAGCCTGAGAAGGGATTCTGACTGCTCTGTGAGGGGTGGTGGGCTTGACCGTGCCCACAGGATGTCTGCTGTGATGAAGGAAGCTGGGAGAAGGTAAAGACTGCCCAAGATAACCATGCATGTCACCAGCCTAGGGGTCATCTGTAGTGAGGTAACCAGGTAAGAAGAAAAAGCAGAGTAGGCACCCCCTTCTTTCTGTAGCATCCCTTCTGTGATGAATTCAAGACCTTTTCATGCTTTCCTGCTTCTGCTCTTTCTAAAAATTTCAGCCTACCTTGGAAAAAAATATACCCTTGGAAAACAGCAATATGGTGACCTGAATATCATAAAACTCAGGTTACTAGTTAACATGAGTCTCTCTCTTTTTTTTCTCTTTCTTTCTGTCTACACACACACACACAGTACGTATGTGTGCTTAACTCATGATGATATATGTATATGTCCCCAGTTAAAAAGAATATTATGTGTACTTTTCCCAAACTTTCCTAAACTAAACTTTATCCATATTTTAAGTTGTGGAGAATGTGGGCTAAGATAACGTTTGATAACTTAAAAGATCTTTTTTAAAAAAATTAAAATCAGATTAAATTGTATCTCTTGAATGTTTTAATTAGGGAACAATCACTGATTGCTCCCAAATGAGCTCATCATTTTCTCTTTCCTATTTTTTTCTTTTCTTTTTGTTTTTTAATCACAGGCCAGTTTGTTCACTAAGGCTTGATGGAGAGTTTTGGAGAAGGCTCCCAAACTGTTTTTAATGGCGTTCCACAAAGCTGTATGACCTTATTAGCAATAAGAACTCCAAACAAGGAAAAAAAATACCAACAAATCCAACAGTCAGAGACCACTTTTCACTTTCCCCCAGCCACCCACATTACAGAGGATGAAATCGAATTTGAACCTGTTTTAAATTATTGTTTTTGAAGTTTTTTTGGCTGACCAGAGAAGGTTACTTTTATGAGGCTCTTAGAAGAACAAAGATGTGTTCAGCACCTGCAGTGTAGAGATAAGGAAACAACCTGACTTTTTGCAGCAGTATTTTGAACTCAAGTATTCTTAGCAGCCTTGGGGTTGGTTGCCCCCACTAGAGAAAAAAAAAAAAAAAAAAGAAAAAAGGAAAGAAGATAGAAAAATTTGTGGAGATGAATGGAACAATGTAACATTGATTCCCCCCCTTATATCTAAGCAAAATTAATTCCTCAAATATATGAAAGGTAAGAGCAGACACCCAAACCATATAGGTGTTCTTGGTCACAGTTACAAGTCTTAAAATCCTCCAGTAAAATAGATCTGCTAGATGTTAATTGTGAGCATTAACAGAGGTGAAGACTGACACGTTAACAGAGGACAGGCAGGCAAAACAATTGTGTAAAGAAGGCTAGAAATATGGAAGTTTTCACATTCCTTTTAGTCAAATTTTCCTTTTAGTAGACATTAAAAAAATTGTACTCCAAGAAGATAATGTAAATATAGTAATAAACAGAATCCTACAATTAAATTCAGTGAAAGGAGACAATAAATTGGAGTACTGTATTGGCTGTTTCTATGTATCAATGCATTTCCAAACATAGAGATTAAAAATGACCATTAATTTGGCTTATGACCCTTTGGTTCAATGATTTGGGTTGGTCTCAGTTGGGCAGGTCTGCTGCTAGTTGATGGTTGGCTGGGTAAAGACTGATGACTTCACATGGGATGGCTTGTCTCTGGTCCATATGCTCTCTCAGCTTCAGTTGGCAAGGCTATTGTTCAAATGGAGATTGAATAAATTTCCAAGTTACTTTGTCTGGAAGTGTGCAAGGGCTCTTGAGGCTATATTCAGACCTGTTTTATCACTTCTGCCACATTTTATTGATCAGACAAAATCAAAAGACAAGCACAGAAAAAAAGGATGCATAAATAGGTCTAACCTTTTGATGAGAAGTGCTACAGTCACATTGCACAATAGAATGGGCACAGGAAGAGGAAAACTGTGGACACTGTGTGTATTAGTTTGTTTTCATTCTGCTGATAAAGCCATACCCAAGCCTGGGTGATTAATGAAGGAAAAGAGGCTTAATGGACTCACAGTTCCACATGGCTGAGGAGACCTCACAATCATGGAAGAAGGTAAAAGGCACATCTTATATGGTGATGGGCAAAGAGCAACTGTGAGCCAAGTAAAAGGGATTTTCCTTATAAAACCATCAAGCCTTGTGAGACTTATTCACTACCAATGAGAACAGTAAGGGGGAACCAGCCCCATGATTCAATTACCTCCCACTAGGTCTCTCCCACAACATGTGGGGATTATGGGATCTACAATTCAAGATGAGGTTTGGATGGGGACATAGACAAACCATATCACTGTGCAAACAACCACAGAAGGACACTGGAGAGTAAATGTCATAATTTTAGGGACCTCTGCTCATGTAATTCTCAAGTGGAAATTCAGATCCCAAAAGATTATAACTTTCACTTGTCCAAAAAAATCTCAAAATATGACTTTAATATGAAATTTCTATAATTAAAAGATGTTGGCTTACAGTTTTGTTATGCAACATAATTTGGGCAAAGAAAACATGTCCACAGGTGGGAAATAGCATGCAGACCATGCGTTTGCGGACTGTTACAGGAGGGAAAGACAAAGGCTGAATTTGAGTTGGATTTGTTCTATAGAACAAGATTTTCTGTCCCCTGGTTTAGGTTACTAATCCTCATGAACAAAGACAATGCCATTCTTTACATCAACCTTCCTTGACTCAACAGACTTGGTTAAGGCCCTTGTTATACATTTGCATCGTCTACTCTAGTTTCCTTCCTTATGTTTTTCATTATTGTAGGTCACAAATAATTTGTGTAATGTTTGTTTTAATTCTCCTTACCCAGTGAAATGCTGAGTATTTTGAGATGAAGAACTATGTCTTCCTTTTCAAGATAAGTAAGCAAATTATGCAAGTTTAGAGCATAACTAATATGGGAATGTAGGGAGGATGGGAAATGTCAGGATGGATGCAGGGAAAAAATTATATTGGCTTCTCCCTATAGTTCGGTCTTATTCCTAAAGCTATGTCTCCCATTGAGGCATAATTGTCCTTGTTGTACAAATGAGTCAGCAGAAATTCAAAGCTATACAGTTAGAAGTGGGGAAGCTGAGTTTCAAATTCAAGTCTATCTGATTCCAGAGCCCATGCTGCCTCCAAGGAATCTTTCTGCCTCTCTTGGATACCAAATAAGAGATACTGGTGGCAGTCCTGTTCATCTCTCTACCACCAATATTTTGGCTTTAAGTGAATCTATGTTCTTAATATTTACATGCTATAAAAATGTGAGATGACTTGGAATGTACTAACATGGGATTACGGTGGGTTAAAAAAATCATAATTAAAAGTGTTGTTCAGTGAGTTTTCTGTGAGCAGGAAAGGTTGGGATAGAATTGAAGTTGGGGTGATCACTGAACCATCAGGCTCTGCTATAATCCTCCACCATGTTCAACATTTTCATCTCCTCTGTGAGAAGAGACGTAGACATCTACTCAGGCTTCTAAAGGTACATAGTGGTGGTACTTGCTAATGTGTTGGATGACATAGCCAACATGTGAAAGATAATTTTCACACACTATAACAGCAAACTGAAACAGACTGGATGAAACTAAAAATAAATATTAAACTCTGCCTATAGATTAAAATTAAATCTCACAAGGAACAGTTAGGTGAAATGTAGCTTGACACATACTTTTATAAAACAACTTGGAGATTTTCATCAACTACAAAGTGAGTAAGAACCGGTAGGCTGACACTGCTGCTGATATGCTCCTGCACCATGGGGCTTGTCTGGTTCATCCAGATGGGAGCAGGCAGGCATGCTTCCCTTGCCATTAATGGGAGACTGCATCTGAAACGAAGTCACATGTTTTATAAGAGAGGGACAAATTAGAGCTGCAATGCCATATTTTTATGAAGAACAGCTGGATAAACAAACTTAGGATATTTGATTTCTAAATGCATAACTAAATCTTTTTCTAACTTTAGAGTCATTTTTTACTTGGAAAAGAGAGGACATGTGTTTTTTATGAACCCAGAGAACCAAATTGAGACCATAAAGATAAAAGTGGCTGGACAACTGATTTTAGCCTAATAGAGCATTTGAAAATTCAGAGCTATCCATAAATGAAATGAGTGGCAGAATTAGTTGCATACATTGAAGATTTACTTTCTCCCAGACCTTGCATGCTTTATAGGCATGTGCTATTATCATTTCTCTTTGTAGATGAGAAAAACTATGATAGTGAAGCAACTGTTTTATGTAAGAACACACAACTGTGCAGAGGCAAAATGTGAATTCAGGGAAATCTGATTCTAAATAAAGACCTCCGAAAATCCTCTCCCCCATAAAAGAAATGAGAACACTGGCAAAAAAGTCAAAATAAACTTTCAGAACTCAGGACGTTAGAGATTTGAAGCAGTTAGAAAAACATACAGTTAGACAAAAGCTAAATATCAGTAAGCATAATGTGTTTTGTGGCATTTGAAATTGCCCTGTTTCTACCTTCTCCTACCTTAAAACATGGCAGACTTTAAAACCAAAAGCCAATAACCGCAGTAAAAACCAGCAGCCTGGAAGCCACTAGAAAGAGAAGAGTATGTTTGGGGTTCTTTCAAAGTCCATTTTCAAAAGAATAAACATTATTTGACTTGTTCAGTGATTTCCTGGACAATAATGCCATATGGGTAGAAAGTCTCATAAGTGCTGAAGCAGGAGACTGGAGCCTTGGCCAGTTCCTGTTTAATAAATAGAATATAGAAAGAAGAATATGGTTAGGAATAAGCAGCATGAGTGATTAGTTATTAATCTTATTGAACATTAAGCCTTGATTAAAGCCTTCTTGGACTTTATGCATGATTATCTAAGAACTTTGGGTTGCTGCTCTCAGGGACTGAAAGGGGACACTATGGAATGTGGCCACGATGCAAGAGCATTAATATCTGTCAAACATCAACTGGTAGCTATCAGCACGGACAACCTGCTGAATGCCGAAACCAAGTCCTCTATCACACCCGCATAAGGGTTGCTGGAGAGCAGCTAAAGTCTCTGTGGTAGCGCCAGTCTTGGTGAAGCACCTGCTACTCAGCAGATCTTCGAAGGGAACATCCCTGTCCGTGGGCGAGTCAGAGAACACTCCACTTCCCCACACTCTTGTGGAAGGACTAGTTATCAGTCAGCCCAACCTGCAGCTACTGGAGGGCTTAATTGTCTCTATGTGGTGCTGTGCTATACTGGTTACAATCTGTGTCTCCTTTCACTCCCTACTTCTGCACCTGGTTCCTCTTTTGTAGATAGCAAGAAGTAGCATAATTCTTGAAGCCTTTGTTCTTACTGGTTGGACATAACATAAAGTGCTGACGCACCTCGCTGCCCCCTGCTTCGGCTACTTGAAATCCCTGGGCCCCTTGTTCCTTAGACACGTGATCACCCTACTGCCCCCTGTTTTGTGTCTTATAAAAGAGTGTCCAGGCACTAGGGGCCACTACCGGTCTCCGCGTACTGGTGGTAGTGGTCCCCTGGGCACAGCTCTTTTTCTCTTGATTTCATCGTATCCTGTGTTTATTTCTACAGTCTCTCATCTCCACGCTCGTAGAGAATACACTCTAGACCCAGCAAGGTTGGACCCTACAGCGCCATCTTTATTCAACCAGACCTGGAGCTTGGCCAATATGAAGAGTCTTTTCTCCAGGGACATATGTCAAAAACAATAACAATCAGAGGTAATTATTTAATATCACAGCTTCCTGAGGTGGTGAGTAGTAGTTGTAGAAATAAACGGAGCAAAAACATTTAAAAGGAGAAGCTGGTGGGGTGGGAGTGAGATGTCCAGAAATGGCTTTGAAAAGCTCCAAGATGTTTATGGAAAACTAGAAGGCCATATGCCTTTACAGGCTGTGCACAGATACAGGGTTATGCACACGCTTAGGAAAGACCACAGAAGGCCCTAAGCTCTCATCTTTGGCTAATTTTGAGGCTTCGTCTAAACAGGAACTGAAGACTATGACAGCTGTAAAATACACAATGACCATTGAAGTGGTACCCTAACAAGCATACAGATTCCTTTGGAAAAGACTGGGAGACTTACAGTTTTCAGGAATTCAAGAAAATCTCTGTCCAATCACTAGCCACATATGACAAAAGTATAAACTGTAGAATTAGTTCAAAGAAGTTACCAAAACAACAATAACAACAACAGAACTTGGGGAAAAGAAAATGTGATTGCTAGCGCTGCCACATTACAGTATTAAAAATGTCCAAATCTCAACACAGTATCATAAAACATATGAAACAAGAAAATATGGCTCATACACAGAGGAGAAAAGCAGTCAATAGAAACTGTCTCTAAAGAAGCCCAGACATTAGACAATACAAAAATATTTTACAACAGTTATTTTAAATATGTTCAAAGATCTAAAAGAACTGATAGACAAGGAGCAAAAGGAAACCAGAAGAAAGACGTTACAACAACACAGTGTATCCATAGATAGAAATTATAGGAGGAAACAGAAATTTTGGAGTTGAAAAGTGACAAAACTCATTACAGAAATTCACCAGCAGATTTGAGCAGTAGATAGAAGGCAAAAGCAAAGATAACTCCATTGAAATTATCCAATCTAGAGTAGAAAAAATGATAAGCGAAACAAAAATGAATAGAGCCTTCGAAATCTATGAGACATCATTAAGGCTACCAAAATATGCTTAATAGGAGTTCTTAAAGGAGAAAAGAGAGAGAACATAATACACGCAACAGTCAAACATTTACTAAATTTGATATAAAAAAAAAACAACACATTAATTGGCACACCTAGGAAGCTAAATATACTCCAAGTAGGATTAAATTAAAGAGAACCACATCCACTCACACCATAATTTGATTATACACAGCCAAAGGCAGAAAGAGAATTGTGTGTAATAAATATATAAAATGTTTGTCAATCAAAACAAATACACAATTTAAAAAATGCATGTAAAGAGATACCGCTTCATATTAGGATCCTATACTTAAAAAACAGACAGTATCAGGTGTTGAAGATGACGTGAAGAAACTGAAACTCTCATGTAGTGCTGATGGGAATATAAAATGGAGAAGCCACTTGAAAAACAGTTTGGCAGGTCTTAGAAAATGTAAACACAGAGCTAGCATATAACCAAACAAACCTATTCCTAGAAATATCCTCAATATACATAAAAGTATGTATGTACACAAAAACTTGTATATGAATGTTCTAGAGGCATTATTTATAATAATTAAAAAGTGCAAACAACCCAAATGTCCATCAACAGAAGAATGTACAAGCAAAATGTGATATACTCACACAATGAGACATTCAGTCCTAGAAAGAAAGAAAATATAGGTTTCAACAGGGTGAACCTTTAAAACATTATGCCAAATGACAGAAGTTAGACACAGAAGTTCATATACTGCAGGATTCCATTTATATTAAATGTTCAGAATAGTCAAATCCATAGAGACAGAAAGTAATTTAGTGGTTGCCAAGGGCTGTGAGGAGGAGGGAATGAGGAGTGGTTACTAATTGGTACAGGGTTTCTTTTTGCAATAATAAAAATATTCTGTAAGTAGATAATGCTGGTGGTTGTACAACACTGTGAATATCCTGAAAAATCACTGAATTATGTACTTTAAAATGTTGAATTTTATGTCATGTAAATTACATCAACAACATCAAAAATCCCCACTGAGGAGCATTCTATAATTTATATGACCAGTAATCATCAAAACTGCCATGGTCACCAAAACCACAAAAATTCTGATAAACTATTACAACAATGATGAGTCTAGGGAGAATTGACTGCTAAACGTTAACCACTAACCTGGATGGTATCCTAGACCTTAAGAAATGACATAAAACTCAACAAAGGAAAAACTGAGGAAGTGTAAACTATTGGACTTTGTTAACAATTATGTATCTATATTAGTTCATTAATCAGGCCAAATGTACTATAATTATCAAAGATGTTGATAAAAGGGTTACTGAATGTGGAGTATATGGGGACCCTTTGATCTGTCTTAAAAATAGTTTTATAAATCTAAAATCGTTAAGTAAAAAAGAAACAATTGAAGCATAGCAGTTGGTTAAAACATTGTTTAGGCAGAAAGACATTGTCGAGTGAAGAATGATTCAGAGAGGCTTGAATCCCTGATACTAGATATTTTTCAAATTTACCAGTACTTACCTGCCTAGGAAAGGAACTTAGGGAGGGAATATAATGTGGTAGAAAGAACATAAGTCTAAAGGATAAAATACATACATTTGAATCTCAACTGTTACTAAAGTGAGGAAGTTTTTTGTTTGCTTGTTTTCATTTATTCTCTATGAACCTCTGTTTTCTGACTTACACTGTGGAAGCAGTGATACACGATTTAAAGCATTGTGCAAAAGATTACATGAAAAGCTATGGGCAAAGTTTTGGCCTTAAGATTTAGGTTATAGTAAGTGCAGAACAATGTTTCCTTTTTAACTGAATAAAAACAGTTTATTTAAAATTATTAATTTAGAAAATACACTTAGGGTTTTTCCTGCAGGTTTCTTATGATGTATTTAACGTTACAGATTTTGGACACATCTGTCAAAAGTAAAATGAAGTCTGGTGTGATCCAATATGTTTGGTTTTAAAATGTATAAGCCAAGTTATTGGCAGCAATCAGCTGGGTCTGGACATGAAATTCTGAATGGCTCATTGTCTCACTGGATCACTAACATGCCAAATTCTGAATAAAATTTGGAATTTTTTTTAAATTTCGATTTTTAGTTTTCATTCCAGCAGTGCAGATGTCTGTAGCCATCTTCATTATTTCTATCAGCTGTTGGTTTACGGCATTACTCACCTCTATTTCTTGTTCCAAATCATGCTCATTTCATGTCTGTACATTCAACCAAAGATGGATGGTAAGCCTGTTTCCCATACTGGGAATGGTATTTGCTAATTTATCCACCCTGATCTTAACATCTGCTTCCCTCTTTATGTATTGAGAGAATTGCACTTAATGGACATGCTGGTCAGTCTTTTCAGATGCATTTCAGACTGGATGGAAGCTTCCCTCATTTCTCCTGGTCTGTTTCCAGACTTGCTCAGAGTGCATTGCCTGCAGCCTACATCTCTTAATTACCTGTGCCCCCATTGGCATTTATTACTATTCTTGTAAATCCTCATTACCTGCTCGTCATTTAGGCCTGCACATTTGCGTGCAAAAGGATCCAAGAGGACGCCTCACCATTGTGTGGCTGTAATTATCCAGGAAGCACAATAACGACTTTGGACTCTGCTGTTTTTGTGCGGTAATTAACAGGTGGCAAGCTTTTACTGCAGCATTTTCCCCAACAGTTACTGGAGAAAACACCGACATCTGGGTAAATAGATTCAACATTGAAAAATGGCTCTGAAAGGGCCTCCTCATATGACCCTGTTGTTAGCCTGAGTTTGCCAAGTTTCAATGCACTACAGACATTTAGTACAGGAATTAAGGTTATGCCTTTTAGAGTCATTCGATGTGTATTCAGATTCTGGCTCTCCCTCTCTCTGGCACATGATGAGATCTTTATAAGGATTAGCTTCCGTTATTATGATATTGCTGAAGGCAACATGGTATAGCCTTTGCTTCCAGCTTCTTAACATGTTATTCAAATCCCTTCGTTGTCTGATGCTAGCTGTGCTTCAGCTACCTCTGCTGTGACTTTATCTCTAGATATTCTGGACCAGTTACCACTCCCAAATGTGCCCTGCACAACAATAAATTCCAACAACTCTTATTATTATTTATTATTATTTTAATTACCCTATTTTATTGCTAGGAACACCCCATTCATTCTTTTTTCCAGTATTCTAGGCTTCTATGCATCCTTTAATTTGAAAACACCTTTTTTAGTTTTCTTTAACTTCATCTGCACCCCCAAACTTTATTGTCTTGCTCAGCCTTAGATGACAACTTGGCAACCGACTCCGTATTTTCCCCTGATGCTCAAGACCAGACATACTCTGATCCCCTTACTATAGTCCAAGACTTAGATGAAATGCCACGCTATGGACAATGGGATCTAGCTTCACAGCAGCTTTCAGAGCTTTCTGGGGAGTTTCTTACCTGTGAGCATACTTTGAATGAAAGAAGAAAGAATATGAGAAGAGCCTGGAAGGTAAACATGTCTTTCTTCCTCTTCATTAGACTATGCCAAACAGGACCTTCTTCCATATAGGAGGCACATTGTGTGGCCAGGAGGGCTGTCAGAGGAATGGTGAGCTGGGTCTCTCTGAGACTTGTCATAGAACAATGGCAAGCATGGCAATTAGTATATTTTACTTTGCTTTTCCTTCTTGCTTGCCTCATTTTATGTTTGCCTTGCTCTTGCTGCAGTTGGGGCTGTACTTCCCAACAAAGCAGTAGCGTTTAATGTTTCGCCTCTACATTAGTCCATTTTCATGCTGCTAATAAAAACATACCTGAGGAACACATCACATCTTACCTGATGGCAGGGAAGAGAAGAGAGCTTATGCAGGGAAACTCCCCTTTATAAAACCACCAGATTTCATGAGACTTATTCACCATCGTGAGAAAAATCCACCTCTGTGGTTCAGTTACCTCCCACTGGGCCCCTTCCACAATACGTGAGAACTGTGGGAGCTACAATCAAGATGAGATCTGGGTGAAGACACAGCCAAACATATCAGTGTCCAATTCTATTTTCTAGAGAAACCAAGCTGTGACACTTCCAGACTCATCTTAAATGTCATCTTGTGTGTGGTGCTCTCAGTAAATATACATTCCCCATGTTGCTTTCCATGTCTGGAGTAGTAATTCAGTGACATCAATGAACAATCAACTGGTTATATTGAAATTCAAGAATAACTCATAGTAAGAACATTGTGTGATAAGAGCAAAATTGATTTTTATCACCAAACCTAGTGAACAAAACTGCTTCCAGCTTTAGATCTTGAATTTATTAGACTCCCATTGTTCTAACAAATAAGTGAAAAAGAAGGAAGGGCTAGACATTCTGAAGAAGGAGCCAGAGTTTCTGAGTTCTTTTCTGGGCCTTTCATTTATTGAGTAAAAGCCTACTACAGTCAGGCCATGCACTAGGTAAGGAAGACATAGCTTCTGCAGTGTGACCTCAAGGAGATAGCAGTCTAGTGTGAAAATTGAAGACAGGAATAGGCTCTCACACTGCACAGTGGCAAGTGCTTTTGTGTAGATATATTCTTAGAGAAATGATAGTATTTAAGAGGGGCCACCTACTTCACATAGGTGGAAAAAAGTGTTATGCAACGGTTCTCATAGAAAGTTAAATCTAAGCTCAGACCTGAGAAAAGAGTCTAAGCTACTCAGCTGATTGGAAAAGATATGAGTAGGAAGAAACAATTCTGGCCAAGAGAATGGCATAGGCAAAGGCATAGAGTAGAAAGGAGAATATGAAAATAAAGAGCTGTCAATAACTTCACATTGATGGGGTGTGTATTCTGAGACGGAGAGGACTGGTGAGAGAAGAGGCTGAATAAATAATAACACTTCTTTTTTTTACTCTTAGAATAAGTAATTAAGACTCTATTGTGTTTAATGTGCCTTCCAGGTTTTATAAACCATGACTTTATGCACAGGAAATGGTGAAGAAAGCTGTGACCCCAAGTGCCTAATGATCTTCAGCTGTTTAAGGTAGAAAAAATAGGTCTGATATTGTACGTAAGAGGAAACATCACACCCTCCTTTATAGATGCAAATGAAAGCTTTTAGTCATGAACAAAAGGGACTGCACAGTGACAATTCTTGAAGGAAATGCAAACTTTTGTTATCATTTTAATCTAAAAGTCCAGTATGATGAGGCTACTATCTGGCCCATAGAGTTCTATACAACTACTCAAGGGCTTCCACATATGAGTAATTGTGTTTTAATTTCTGGAGAGAACCCAAGAACTGTCCTTTCAAATATTACTGTTCAAAAGGATAGGTCCAGGAAAACAGAGTTCTTCAGACTGCTTCAGAGCCATCAGAGTCAGGGTACATATTGAGATCCTTTGGGCATCCTAATTGGGGCCCACCATACAGGAGTTGAAAGTTTCCATGGGAAAGGGGAAGGGAACCAATGTTGCTTTTCTTTCTTACGAAACACATTTACTTCTCTCACTTGCCCCTTATGTCAGCTATGGTAACATAACCTATGAAGGTGCCCTATTAGAAAAGGTAGGGCTAGGGCAGAACCAGGGAAAGGAAAGCATGAAAGGGGACACTTTTGAGAAATAAGAGGAAAAGAAGCCTCTGGGGATGTTACTAAATGTTCCAGCTTAGCTCACTAGAGTAGAATTGGTGGGCTGTTGAAAACCTCATTGATTAGAAATAACAACTTTTGTTTCCTCTGGCGTGTCCACTATACATATTACTTACAGGATGTAAGCATGGCAGTGTCTTTGGCTGACCAATCAGAATGAGAATTCTGTCCATCTCTTTTCAAGAAACAGATCTCATCATCTCATGTGTTTTTTCCCAGGAATTCTTTAAGAATTATCCAAAACAGGAAATATTAACTTTATCTTGAAGCTTAGAGTTCTGAGGGATAGTAAGTAACACAGCTGGAAACCTATGCTGTTAAATTGACTCATAGTTTATCCAGGAGCAGGAGCAAATAATTCAACACATTGGTTTTATAGGAGTTGAAGAAAGAAAATATACAGCTTCTTTCTGTTTACATCCTACCAACCAAATGGAATTTTTAATCAAGTAAATAATTGCTATTGATATTATTTTTATCATAAATATATTCATTGAGTAAATTAGGCTGAATGCCTATGGTCACCATGCTAGGATAGAACTAGAAAATGTATTAAAATCAGAACAGTGAGTGTGAGATTCAAAGCCAGACAACCTGGGGTCAAAAGCCAATGGGTCTGAATCTTCCCTTCTTCCTTAACATTAAAATATATATTTAATCCACAATTTATACTTGCATATGCTTATATTGTACAAAGTGATGTTATGATTTATGAATATAATATGGAATACTTATATCAAGCTAGTTAACATACCCATCATCTCAAATACTTAACTTTTTTGTGGTAAGAACATTTGGAATTTACTCTCTTAGAACTTTTGAAATGAACAATACTCTATTATTAACTCTATTTACTATTATGTGCTATAGATCTTTTAAAAAATGTATTTCTACTACCTGGCAGAGATTTTACCATCTTTTGACCATCATCTTCCCATTCTCCCCACTCCATAGCCTCTGTAATCAGCATTCTATTCTCTGCTTTTATGAGTTTATTTTATATTTCACACTTATATCATGCAATATTTGTCTTTTTGGGCTTGACTTATTTCACTTAAAAGAATGTTCTTCAATTCTATCCATGTCATCACAAATAATAAAATTTTCTTTTTTAAGGTTGAATAGTATTCCATTGTGTGTATACATATGTATTTAAATACATATGTATATTATATACACAGTTTTTAATTCACTTTGAGTTGATTTTTCCATATGATGTGAGATAAGACTAAGATTTCATTCTTTGGCATGTGGAAATCCAGTTTTCCCAATGGCGTTTATTGAAAAGACTATCCTTTTCCCATTGAGTATTCTTGCAAGCCTTTGTTGAAAGTTGATAGACCATATGTATCATGCATTAACCCATATTTATTTCTAGGCTCTCTATTCTGTTCCATTGATTGATTGGTGTATCTACCTTTTTTTTTTTTTCTGCCATACCACGCTGTTTTAATTATCATAGTGTCATAATATAGTTTGAAAGCAGGTAGTGTGATACCTGAAGCTTTGTTGTTTTGATCATGATTTCTTTACCTACGTGGGGTTTTGGTAGTTCCATATGAATTTTAAGATTGCTTTTTCCATTTCTATGAAAAATGACATTGGAATTTTGATAGGAATTACATGGAATTTGTGAACTGCTTTGGATAGTATGGACATTTTAAAAATATTGTTTCCTCTAATCTATAAATGTGGGATATATTTTCACTTATTTGTATCTTTTTCAACTTCTTCCATCAATCTTTAACAATTTTCAGTATACGGGTTTTTCACCTCCTTGGTTAAATATATTTTTAAATATTTTTTTGTTATTGTTGCTATTGTAAGTGGAATTGTTCTCTTGATTGTTTTTTCAGATAGTTCATTGCTAGTGTTTAGATATTCCACTGATTTTGTGTGTTGACGTTGAATTCAGCAAATTTACTGACTACCTCCTCCTCCCTTCCCAACCCAGAGACAATTGGCCATTCTTTTTTGTCACTATATGTGCCGTATGTTATCACATGTGGAACATAAGCCTTTTTACCTCATTAACTGTGAGTTCTTTAAGGTCAGAGACTCAACTCTGGCAATAACAAATGTTTCAAGAAGGAAGGGAGGAAAAGAAGAGGAGAAAAAGAGGTGTTATTATCAATTTTACCGCCAAGAAAGTTTGCATTCAGATAGGTTAAAGGCATGTTTATATGCTATTTTTTTATTTCCAGGCATAAAACATGAAGCTGACGCTTAGGGAATTTAAGCTCACTTATTCCAAAAGCTCCTGATTAAAATTCAAACCTAGGGCTTTTAACAACAAATCCACTATACCCTCAATGTAGGGGAATCCACTTCATATTAGTTAAGAGCTTGAGCAATGAGTCAGATACTCTTGTTTAATGTCTTGTGTTTATTGAATGTTATGCAGCAGCTGAAGAGCCAAGCTCATTTTCCTCCTAGGTCAGAAAACAACTGGAAGCTTCTCTTCATAACACTCCAAGTATTGTCTCATCAGCATCCTCATCAGCATCAGATTTAAGTCTAAGTAGCCCCAAGGTAGTTATTATTACCCTCATTTTTTGTATGATGAAGCAAGTAATAGAAGTTATTTACTTCTGGGTCACACTGCTAGCAAGCAATAAAAGTAGGATTCTAATAGAAATAGAATACTAATTCAGATCTACCTGACTCTAAGTGTCTAGCTCATCTTCAGGGCTTGTCCTTGTTCCAGAGCCTGAGAGCAATCGCATTTGTGTTGTTCTTCAAAGTGAAATGCTGGAGCTTAGAGAACATTCCTGTCCTCACCCCTTTCAACATTTCTCTCTCACTCTCTCCTTCTTTTTCTGCCTGTCTCTCTGTCACATACACACATCAAATAAGAACTTTGCCCACGATTGAGCACCATCATAAGGTCTAAAACCTTATATTTGTCTATATTCCTTATAAATAAAAATCTGCCCCCTTCTGAGACCTAAGAGATTCATGGATCATGCTTCTCTACAGTTATGGTAGTCACTTGCTTCTGTAGAATCAAAAGTTAGTAGGGAAAGCTTTAGATCCCAGTTTTATTGATTCTCAAAGAACTTTTGGGTATTTATTTTCCAGAAGGCTCCAGATTTCTAACTACAGCTGTCCACTCACATGCTCACTAAAATAATCTGATGGATGATCGCTAGTCTTGATGAAACTGTAGGAATAACTCCTTCATTTTTTTTTTTCAAATAAGGCTAGGAAAGTAATTGGATCGACCACTGAAAGTAAATTCCATCTCCCACTGGAAGGCAGGGCAACATCTAATATTGTGCACCTGTTACCAAGACTGCTGTGCAAGTTGCTGCCAAGAATTATAAATCTTTTACTAACCTTCCTTGAAAACCTATCACTCCCCTGCCCTTTCACTTGAAGGATGCGCCTGACTCTCAGTGCTATAAATGTTGAGTGTATTCTAATTGATTATCTGAAGCCAAGAGCTTTCATAAATGAGAATCATGAAGTGAATTTCTTGAGTGAGTTCTAATTTTCAAGTGCACCTAAAAACAGAATTAAAAGAATGATATATATTCAACAACATCTAAAAATAATTTAAATAGCAACACATGTTAATAGCCATGGGCATTACTATTTATAGCATGTCAGCGCTATACTATCACTTTAATTGTTAACTTTTAAATTGACAAATAAAATTGTACACATTTATGGTGTACAACATGATTGCTTGACATATGTATACTTTGTGGAATGGCTAAATCAAGCTAATTAACATATATGTTACTTCACATGCTTGCCATTTTTTCTAAGAATATTTAAAATTTATTCTTTCAGCAATTTTTAAGAGCACAATACATATATTAATTATAGTCACTATACGGTAAAAATCTATCTCCTAAACTTATTTCTCCTGTCTAATTAAAATTTTGTATCCTTTCACCAACATCTCCTCAATCCCCCTGGCTCCCAGGCCCTGGTAAAACCACTGTACTCTCTATTTCTATGAATTTGGCTTTTTAATATTTCACGTAAGTGACACCATGTGGTATTTGTCTTTCTTCTGTGCCTGGCTTATTTCACTTAGTACAATGTCCTTCAGGTTCATCTATATTGTCACAAACAACAGAATTTCCTTCATTTTTAAGACCGACTAGTATTCCATTGAGTATATACTGCATTTTAAAAATCCATTCATCCACTGATAGATGCTTAACTGATTCCATATCTTGGGTACTGTGAAGAGTGCTGCAATGAACATGGGAGTGCAGATATTCCCTCAACTAACTATTGTATTTTCTTTGGCTATAAACCCAGTAGTGGGATTGCTAGATTGTACAGTAGTTCTATGTTTACTTCTGGATGATCCTCCATACTGTTTTCTATAATGGCTGTACTAATTTACATTACCACCAATAGAGTACCAGTGTTCCCTTTACTCCACATCTTCACCAACACTTGTTATTTTTTGTCTTTTTGATAATGGTTATTCTGAGAGGTATGAGGTGATATCTCATTGCAGCTTTAATTTTCATTTTTCCTGAGGATTTGTGATGTTGAGCACCTTTTCAGATACTTGTATGTCTTTTTTTTTTAAATGTCTATTCAGATCCTTTACCTATTTTTAAATTGAATTATTTGGTTTTATTTTTATTTTTATTTTTTTGGCTATTGAATTTTAAATTCCTTATATATTTTAGATATTAACTCCTTATCAAATATATGGCTTACAAATATTCTTTTTAATTCTGCAGGTTGTCTTTTTACTGTGTTGATTATTTCCTTTGCTGTGCAGAAGATTTTTAGTTTTGATATAATCTTACTTGTCTGCTTTTTATTTTGTTGTCTGTGCTTTTGTATTTATATCAAAAAAAACTTTGCCCATACAGCTGTGATAGAGACTTTCTCATATATTTTTTCCTAGTAGTTTTATAGCTTCAGGTCTTACATTTCAGTCTTGTTTAATTTTTTTTTATTTTTTAATTTTTGTGAGTACATAGTAGGTGTATGTATTATGGGGTATGTAAGACATTTTGACATAGGCATACAATACGTAATAACCACTCAGTGTAAATGGGGTATCCAACATTTAAGTATTTAATTCATTTTGAATTGATTTTTGTATTTAGTGTGAGAAGAGGGTTGAATTGCATTCTTCTGCATATGCATATTGTTTTTCAAAAGCCCTCTATTGAAGAGATTATCCTTTGCCCATTGTTTTTAGAAACTTTGTCTAAAAACAGTTGACCATAAATGTGTGGATATCCCATGTTTATGGCTTAAAAGGATTAATATTTTAAAAATATTTATACTCACCAAAATGATCTACAGATTCAATGCAATCCCTATCAAAATTCCAATGACCTTTCCCACAGGTATGGAAAAAACAACCCTCAAATTTATATGCAGTCCCAGAAAATAAAATAGACAAAGCAATCTTGGGCAAAAAAAAAAAAAAAAAAAGAAAAGAAAGAAAAAGAAAAGTTGAATGCATTACTCTATCTGTTTCACAATATACCACAAATCTATAGTAATCAAAATAGCATGGCACTGACAGACAAACAGACTCATGGACCAAAGGGACAGAATAGAAAGCTCTGAAATAAATCCATACATTTACAGTCAATCAATTTTATACTATGAGTTTTTAACCTATATATAGTGTTCTCAATAAGACTTTATGAAAGGGTTATAAATACTTTTATTCTTACTTTACAGATGATGAAACTGAGACTCATGGAAGTTGTTATCTTCTAAGGGCCCAGAGACACATAGTTGAAATTCAAACCATGTTGAAATAAGTGAATTATGTGATTTTTTTCATAAACATATACTTTCTTTATTAATGCTTACTTTATTTCACTATCTTTACTATCTCTAACAGGTCACTAATCTATTTCTGTACTTTGAAATTCTACTGTGTTATGAAACTTAACAGTTATATTCAATTCAAGAAGTATTTATCGACTTTCTGCTACATATAAACATACAATATTGTGTCTTTTGGACATTGAAAAATTATGTCAGAAAACATCTTGTTTATAAAGTAGCTAAACTTTTATACATAATCTTGATTCCTTTCTAAATGTTTCATTTATATTAATAAGTTAAAAACTTTAAATGTATTTACAACTTACCATGTTCTAGAAAATTTTACATATTATTTTATTTAATCCTTACAACAATTCTGCCATATCCACTTCATAAAGTGATTTCTCCCAAATCATCAAGGTTGGTACCACAGGCACAGTTGGATTCTAGAACTTTCCAGCTCTTAATTTTAGTGAACATTTGTTCACTACATGCAAAAGGCGTTTCTGAGACTGTTTGCAGAGCAAGTAGGCAAGTTAACCCATATGGTTGTTAGCATAAATTCAATAGAATGCTTTTGTTGTTGTAAGAGTGCTCTTTTTTTTTCTCTTTTAGGAGCTTCAAAGAAAGACAAGAAAGATAACACAGAGAAAAAAAGAAACGACATATGTATTAGTCTGTTCTCATGCTTCTAAGAAAGACATAACCAAGACTAGGTAATTTATAAAGAAAAAGAGGTTTAATGGGCTCACAGTTCCACATGGCTGAGGAGGCCTCACAATCATGGCAGAAGGCAAAGGTGGAGCAAAGTGACATCTTACATGGTGGCAAACAAGAGAGAGAGCATGTGCAGGGGAACTTCTCTTTGTAAAACCATCAGACTTCATGAGAGTTGGTCACTGTCATTAGAGCAACATGAGAAAGACCCACCCCCATAATTCAATTACCTCCCACCAGGTCCCTTCCATGAACATGGGAATTATAGGAGCTACAATTTAAGATTTGGGTGAGGACACAGCCAAACCACATCAACATGTTAACTTCTTCCTGTACAGCAGGGAGGACTGAGTACCTACAAAGTCTGGTGAAATTCAGGGCCCAAGTAGTTTTATTTTGCAGCCTAAGAGCTCAAGTATAGCCCTGAGTAGGCAGGAGGAAGGAGCCTCTTCCTCAATATTCTGTCCCAGAGCATCTTCTACCCTGGCCACCATAAGAGCTCAATATCGTCTACAGGAAGATTTGCAAGCTCATAGCAGCAGAGTTTTAGAAGCATCTGGTGAAACCCTCAGCAGGGGCTGTGCTTGATAGCTCCAGAGACACTTAACGGATTTTGAAGGTAAATAAAGACTGTCTTGAGAAGAGTTGGTCAGGCCAAGGCCCTGAAAATCATTGCATTTTGAACGGGGCTGATAAAATGATAGTATTTAAGCAAAGTCTCCTGAAAACTGGGGTGTTTGGATTTCACAAGTGAAAGACATAGAAATGCCCTCAGAGGATTTACAATGGAATTAGAAAGAGGTAATATGCACATACTTTTAGGGGAAAATGTTATTTATTCATCAACTATAATATATAACACCTCTGCTAGATACTTCACATAACATGTGAAATTATTATTCCACTCACTTCTCTCCACAATAATTGAAGATGGATATCAATATACTTACTTTATAGACAAGGAAACTACAACTCAAAAATGTTATGACTCAAAGATCAAACAGTTTCCCGGATATCCTTGCTCTTTTTTAGTTTGAGGCCTTCATATATTTTATTATTATTTTTTTTTTTGCTGAAGTATTTCTGTCCACCTTTGCTACCTGTCTAGCTCTTCCTCATGCTATTAACTTCAGCTTAGAGGTTTCTCTGACCCATCAAGCCTCGATCAACATTCTCTTATATGCTCATGGGATTCTTTTTTTTCTTTTTACTTTGTGTGATAATCATAAGCTTTATTATTCTTGATGCTTTCAATTTTATTAATATTTGTTTTCTCTGTTAAATTGAAAGCCTCTTAGGCAAAAGTGATGACTTCTTTGTTCACCTTTGTATTCTTAGTCTATGCAACAGCTCTGGGTTTATAGTAAACTCTCAATACAATTTGTTGATGAAACGCCTAATGACTGAGGTAGAGGGAACACAAGAAAATAGAATTTTGCATAGCCACATAGAATACAAAGGGAATTAAAACAAACAGATGGAAAGTTAAAATGTTACCACGTATAAAATAGAAAATACCAGCTATGTCATTTGAACTTTGTTCAGCAGACAATGGGAGCCACTGATGATTTAGATCAGGGGAGTGGCTTCATTAACTTTATTCTTCTTAGTGATCTTCTGGAAGCTCCATGCATGTTGATTCACAATAGGAGAGAGTGGAGATGGAGAATTCCATGAGGTGGCTGTTGCAACCATTGCAGTTGGTGGTAATGGGATCTAAAGACAACAAAAAGAGGAAGGAAGGGACTATGATGGGAGCTATTTCAGTGACATGATTGAAAAGGACAAAAACAGACATGCTGGAGCAAGAGGGAACATGTTGTCAGAGAAAATTTCTATTTCCAAACATGGCGTTTAGAAGGATGTTAAGGTCATGAACAGAAACAGGAAATAGTTTTGAGGGTAAGAGAATGAGCTCATGTATGACTTGTTCTCTATGGGTTTGTCTCCGACTGTCTTTTCTTTCTTCTCCCTCTACTCTTTGTTAGTCAAATCATTTCATTTCAGGGTTGGGGAGGTAAATTGAAGCCAGTATAGTATCATAGAACGATGGGAAAAGTGTGCTTTGGGAACATTAATGCATCAGGTTCAAATCCTGGTTCTACCTGTTTTTCCTCTCTGTAGCTTTGAGTAAGTCAGTAAATCTCAAAGCCCGTCAGTCTTCATCTATAAAAAAGAGGTACAATATATTCATAATAAAGCCATAATTAGGATCAATGATGATTTATTCACAGCTCCTTGTATATAATAAGTGATCAATAATTTCTTAACCAGATAGATGATTAGGAATTCCAGTGCTGAATAGTACTCCATAAGAGGATTTTATGTCATTAAAATAGTGACCTGTTGCTAAATGAAGTCTTTCTGCCTTGGGAGGCCTGGGTGAGAGAATTGCTTGAGACCAGGAGTTCAGGACCAACAAGGGCAACATGGTGAGATCCCATCACTATGAACAATTTTTAAAAAGTAGCTAGGCATGGTAACAAGCCCATGTGGGCCTAGCTATTTTAGAGACTGAACAGGAGGATCACTTGACCCCAGGAGTTAAAGGCTGCAGTGAGCTATGATCTCACCATTACACTCCAGCCTGGTCAACAGATTGAAACCTTGGCTCCAAAAACAATAACAAAAAATGAAGTATTTCCACTTTGTCTTAGGTAGAAACTTTTCTGTAAATTAAATATTGTCATGTTAATATAATTATTATCTTCATGACTGCTCATATAAATATTTTCATATTATAATTAATATTTAAAAGTACCCAGTATGTGTAAGAAAGGCTGTAAGTGCTTTTCTATTGCTTATATTTTCTTATATTTATATTCCTTATATTTTGACACACCACATAAAATGTATAAGTTAGAAATTGTTGCATAGCAACTACCGTATTGAGCTCACATTTCTGTGAGTTAGCACATTTTGTTGAACTCAACTGAACTGTTCTAGTCTGGGTTAGTCTTGGCTGATCTTGGTTGGATTTACTCATGTGTTTTAGGTTAGTTGACAAGTAGGCTAGAGCTGGCTAAAGTAGTATGGAAGCTAGACTTCAAAGATGGAATTCAATGAACTATGTCTCCTGATAACCATGTCCTTCTACTGTTCCCTCTCACACCCAATCTGGGTTGGACATATGACTTGCTTTAACCAATAAAGTGCAGAAGAAGTGACTGTGTAAATTTGAGGTAAGCTTAAGGAAGCCTGAACACTGACTTTTGCTTTCTTGATCATCCTGAACCGGTAAGATGTTCAGCTATCATACTGGAAAGATCATGTGGAAATACGGCAGAATATTCAAAAGGAAAGGCCTAAAATTGACACCCTATCATCAAAATTGAAAGAGCTAGAGAAGCAAGATCAAAAAAATTCAAAAGCTAGCAGAAGACAAGAAATAATTAAGATCAGAGCATAACCGGAGGAGATAGAGACACAAAAAAACCCTTCAAAAAATCAATAAATCCACGAGCTAGTTTTTTGAAAAGATCAACAAAATAGACAGACCACTAGCCAGATTAATAAAAAAGAAAAGAGAGAATAATCAAATAGATGCAATAAAAAACAATAAAGGGGATATGACCACAGATTGCACAGAAGTAAAAATCACCATCAGAGATTACTACAAACAACTCTATGCAAATAAACCAGTAAACGTGGAAGAAATGGATAAATTCCTGGACACTTGCGCCCTCCCAGGCCTAAATCAGGAAGAAGTCAAAACCCTGAATGGACCAGTAACAAGGGCTGAAGTTGAGGTGGCAATTAATAACCTACCAACCAAAAAAAGCCCAGGTCCAGAGGGGTTCACAGCTGAATTATACCAGACATACAAAGAGGAGTTGGTACCACTTCTTCTGAAACGATTCCAAAGAATCCAAAAAGAGGGAATCCTTCCCAAATCATATTATGAGACCAACATCATCCTGATACCAAAAATCGGCAGAGACTCAACAAGAAAAGAAAACTTGAGGCCAATATCCATGATGAACATAGATGCAAAAATCTTCAATAAAATACTGACAAACCAATTGCAACAGGACATCAAAAAGCTTATCCATCAGGATCAAGTAGACTTCATCCCAGGGATGCAAGGCTGGTTTAACATACACAAGTCTATAAACATAATTCACCACATAAACAGAACCAAAGACAAAAACCACATGGTTATCTCAATAGATGCAGAAGAGGCCTTCAACAAAATTCAACAGCCCTTTGCGCTAAAAACTCTCAATAAACTAGATGTCGATGGAACGTATCTCAAAATAATAAAAGCTATTTATGGCAAAACCACAGCCAATAACATACTTAATGGGCAAAAACTGAAAGCATTCCCTTAGAAATCTGGCACTAGACAAGGATGCCCTCTCTCACCACTCCTATTCAATATAGTATTGCCAGAGCAATCAGGCAAGAAAAAGAAATAGGGGGTGTTCAATTAGGAAAGGAGGAAGTCAAATTGTCTCTATTTGCAGATGACATGATTGTATATTTAGAAGACCCCCCATTGTCACAGCCCAAAATCTCCTGAAACTGATAAGCAACTTCAGGAAGGTCTCACAATACAAAACCAATGTGCAGAAATCACAAGCATTCCTATACACCAATAGCAGACTTAAAGAGAGCCAAATCAAGAATGAGCTGTCATTCACAATTGCTATAATAAGAATAAAATACCTAGGGATACAACTACCAAAGTATGTAAAGGATTTCTTCAAGGAGAACTATAAAACACTGCTCAAGGAAATAAGAGAGGACACAAACAGATGGAGAAACATTCCATGCTCATGGTTAGGAAGAATCAATATTGTGAAAATGGCCATACTGCCCAAAGTAATTTATAGATTCAACACAATTCCCATCAAGCTACCTATGACCCTCCTCACAGAACTGGAAAAAACCACCTTAAACTTCATATAGAACCAAAAGACAGCCTGCATAGCCAAGTCAATTCTAAGCAAAAATAACAAAGCTGGAGGCATCACACTACCTGACTTCAAACTATACTACAAGCCTACAGTAATAAAAACATCATGGCACTGGCACCAAAACAGAGATAAAGACCAATGGAACAGAACAGAGGTCTCAGAGGCAATGCCACACATTTACAACCATCTGATCTTTTACAAACCTGGCAAAAACAAGCAATGGGGAAAGGATTCACTGTTTAATAAATGGTGTTGGGAAAACTGGCTAGCCATGTGCAGAAAGCAGAAACTGGACCCCTTCCTGACACCTTACACTAAAATTAACTCCAG
>NW_016107328.1:4920785-4955048 GCF_001604975.1 Cebus imitator
AAAAAAAAAAAAAAAAAAAAAAAAAAAACACAATCATTAGAGTGAACTGGCAACCAACATGGGAAAAAATTTTGCAATCTACCCATCTGACATAGGTCTAATATTCAGAATCTACAAAAAACTAAAACAGATTTACAAGAAAAAAACAAACAAACCCATTCAAAAGTGGACCAAGGACATGAACGGACACTTTTCAAAAGAAGCCATTTATGAGGCCAACTAACATATGAAAAAATTCTCATCATTACTAGTCATTAGAGAAATGCAAATCAAAACCACATTGAGATATCATCTCATGCCAGTTAGAATGGCGATCATTAAAAAATCTGGAGACAACAGAGGCTGGAGAGGATGCAGAGAAACAGGAACACTTTTACACTATTTATGGGAGTGTAAATTAGTTCAACCATTGTGGAAGACAGTGTGGCAATTCCTTAAGGGCCTAGAAATAGAAATTCCATTTGACCCAGCAATCCCATTACTGAGTATATATCCAAAGGATTATAAATCTTTCTATTATGAAGAAACATGCACATGTATGTTCATAGCAGCACTGTTTACAATAGCAAAGATCTGGAACCAACCCAAATGCCCATCAATGATTGATAGACTGGACAAGGAAAATGTGGCACATATACACCATGGAATACTATGCAGCCATAAAAAACGATGAGTTCATGTCCTTTGTAGGGACATGGATGAATCTGAAAACCATCATTCTCAGCAAACTGACACAAGAACAGAAAATCAAACACTCCATGTTCTCA
This sequence comes from Cebus imitator, assembly GCF_001604975.1. NCBI lineage: Eukaryota > Metazoa > Chordata > Mammalia > Primates > Cebidae > Cebus > Cebus imitator. Next base: position 4,921,553 of record NW_016107328.1, read on the forward strand.
CTTATAGGCGGGTGTTGAACAATGAGGACACATGGACACAGGGAGGGGAGTATCACACACTAGCGTCTGTTGGGGGGGAATAGGGGAAGGACAGTGGGGAGTAATCAGGCTGGGGAAGGATAACGGGGACAAATGCCAGATATAGGTGACTGGGGGATCGAGGCAGCAAACCACATGTACCTATGCAAAAATCCTGCATGTTTTGCACATGTACCCCTGAACCTAAAGTGCAATAAAATGTATTTAGAAAAAAAGGAAAGGCCTTGAAAGGTGAGAGAAAGAGAAGGAGAGCAGAGACAGAGAGAAAGAGGAGAGGGGAGAGGAAGAAGAAGAGGAAGAGGAGAGGAGAGGAAAAGAGAGAAAAGAACAGGAGAAAGAAGATGAGGGGAGAGAGAGAAAAGAAGAGAGGAGAGAAAAAGAGACGAGAGGAAAGAACAAGAGAAAGGAGAAAAAGGAGGGGAGAGGAGGACAGAAGAGAAGAGAGGAAATGATAGAAACCTAGCTATCCCAGCATCTCAACCCTCTCTCCTGAGGCACCTGACATCCAGACATGTGAGTGAACCATCTAGGGTGTTCCAGTCCAGAAGAGCTCTTAAGTGACTGCCATTCCAGCCAACATCATGTGGAACAGAAGAAGAACCCAGACACACTCAATCAACACACATAATTGTAAGATATTTTTTTAAATGTCACTGAGTTTGGGGGTTGGTCACAGCAACATGTAACCAAAACAGATGACCTCTTTCATATATCTAACACATAGCTAGCTGTCAACTAGTGGTGCAACAAAGATGACTGGAACACATGTGTCTCATCCTCCAGCAGGGTAGTCCAGATTTGTTTCCATAGTTGAAGTAAAGATCCAAGAGGGTAAGCAGAAGGATGAAGTTCCTTTCCAGGTTTGGGCTCAGAACTGGCACAAAGTGTCTTTTCCTGAATTCTATTGTCTAACCAAGTCAAAGACCAACTGGAATCCCAAGGCAGAGATAGACTCCACCTCTTAGTAGGAGGTGCTGCAAAGTAGCATTGCAAAAATATCATGAATACAGAGAGGGATGGAAAACTGTAATCACTTTTGCAATCTACCACAAAAGGCAATGATTATTATATCTGTTTTTAGTGATGAAATCAAGGCTCGAGAGAGATTACATGACTTGCCCAAGGCCATACGGCTAGTACGTAACAGGGTTGGGATTCCCAAATAGGTATGTCTTCCTCAGAGCTCACATTCTATCTCTAAGTGTCCATGTTTTAGTGATTTTTTGGGGGTGCATTTATTTTAGCTCTAGTAATCTTTCCTAAGTTAAAAGTGTTTTCTAGGTCTTCTAGTGATTCTCCACAACTTAAAAGTGAGAACATTTTGGTTACATGTCTATAACTTCAAAGTTGGATGCTGAATACATTAACCTTCAAGTCAGAACTGCCCAGGGAGCTATTAACTCCCCCTCTTGAGCATCTGGGCTCTGGGCTTGTCACTAAGCTCCTCAAATGAGTTAGTCATCAAGGTTGTTTATTAACTGCCAAAAAATTGATTCCAAATGAAAGTTTTCAGAATTGCTACTGAAAATCTGCAAGGAGCCCTAGAGACTGGACACCTTTCTGATGAGTTGACTTGCCTTTATTTCACCATTTTCAATGTCCATTTTCGTGATGCAACTGGAGTATTCTCAGCTAATGAAAAAATAGTTTAGTCCAAAGTGGCTGTTGATAGAGTTGTGTAATGACTATATCTGTGCTTGTGCTTGCTGTATTGTAATTCACAATAAAAATTTATAAAAATAATATTTATGGTGATTATCATTGCTTTATTATAAGTAATTATTAGATTTTTATGATGGGAAAATTAAGCCTTAACACTACTTTATTTTCCTCCCAGAAAGAGACTGTGATCTGCACCAGAACCTGTGTTTCTTTTTTCTTTTGCATGGCATCTGATGGTGCATGTGCTATATTTTTCTCAGCCGCTTTGGAGAATCACTTGATAATGAATTGGAATTTGGCTGAAAACCTGGATCTCTAAATTCTTTAAATCCTAAATTCCTTAGAAGCTTCTGAAGAGGACATGGTGTTATAAAGATAAGGCAAGAAAAAGTTTTGTGTTGTTTTTTTTTTTATCATAACGCTCTTGCCCCACATCCTCCTCACCTCCAAAAAAATAAGAGCCTTATCTCACGTACTGAGCTTGACGAGAACCCAAGAGGACCCCTTTTATTCAGAGGTCCACATATAATGCCTTCTCCAATGATGTCAAGGTGAATCAAAAAAACAAGACTTTCACTCAGAGTTCTCGCTTGGAATATTCTGTTTATCTCAAGGCTTCTCCAAGAGAAGCAGATTCTGATAAGAGCAGCCCTGCATTCTATTTACCTCATTTGCTTCATAGAGGTGAGAACATTTCCAGATAATATCCACCACTTTTTTTTTTATCACTAAGACACTCCGATTTCCTTGCATTTGACCCATTCATCTACCCCTTACCGGAGGAGCATGGGTGGAGGAGGGAAAGGAGACTTGAACTCTCACCAGAGACCATCACATTCTCATACCAGATAATGCCAAGCTTTATTTAACTCTCATCCTTCTTTTCTTTTGTGGAAATAGACTTCAGTAAAGAGTTTCAGGTTGATGAATCCTATATTTGGCATATTAAGATTCCATTTTCTGTCTTCTCCTTCCCTCTATAACTGAGTTAGTTTTGTTCTTATAAGTCTAAGGCTATTACTGAGAAGAACCGTATTTTTGTGTGAAGAAAACAAGGAAAGCCAGTGGGGCTTAAATGCTGTTGATTGACATTGTCTGGTGTAGGTTAAAATGTACCACTTCCACTACTTCCACTTCACTCTTGATTATGAAGCTAGGACCAGAGAATGCTTGTTGTTTCTTTCTTCATTTTTTGTTTGTTCATGTCTATTCCCAATAGTTTCTCCATTGTTTGATTGCAACACTTAATAGTGTGACTATTTGATTAATTGAATTCAATAAGCCAAAATATAAGATGCTGAATATTCTTATGAAGAAGAGGTCAGAAAAATTGAGGCTAGCTGAGGGCTGGAAATTTACATGCATGCACATGATCCATACAAGATATGAAAGGGCCCCTGGATAGGCAGAGTTTGACAGACTTATCCATGATATTCCAAGGCACTGTGCTTACTTCAGCAGAAAGTCTCATATAGCTCCATATAGTTGTAAAGAGGACAGTTCCTGGCTCTCAATAACTAGTATCTAGTAGTAATAGCAGCCAAGTAGTATTGATAGTAACATTAGTAGTAAAAGTAGTAGAATGATAGTAACAATTGTCATTGTCCCCTTGCCATTCCACAAACAAAGCTCCCACCTTCCTGTCTTTACTCATAATGTTCCCTCACCTATCCTTTCTTCTTAAGCCATTGAAGTTCTGGATATCTTTCCAGTATTCACTATAAATGCCACTGCTTTTGGGAATCCTTCTTTACTTATATAGGTTGGAATAAAAAGAAGTCTCATCTTTTTCCCACAATTTAACTACACATCTCTTAGAGTTATCAATTTATAAATATATGAAAATAATCTGTTCATTGAACTAGCTTTCCCTTTATGTTGCAGAGGAAGGTTCTGTCCACTAACTTTCCTGAAATTAAAAAAAAAGAAGTGCTTAGCTTAATATCTTGCCCATAGCATGGTGCTGGTATCTTCCCGTCTTCTGGTGAAGGCTCGGGAGCTTTCAGTCATGACAGGGGGAACAGGCATGTCACATGGCAAAAGCAGGAGCAAGGGGTGAGGGTGGGTTGCACATACTTTTAAATGGCCACATCTTGGTAGAACTCACTACCGTGAAAACACCACCAAGCCTTGAGGAATACACCCTCAAACACCTCCTGCCAGGCTCCACTTCCAGCACTGGGGGTTACAATTCAACATGAGATCTAAACTGTATCATTATCATACGCAATAAAGTTTGTCGAATTATGAAGAAATAAATGTAAACTGAATTCACTGAAGGTTAAATTACAGAATAAAAGACATTTTCAATAGTGAGATTTCTGAGGTATCATACACCATATGATGCATAATACAGATAGATTCTGCTAATTAATGTTACATATTCATCCAAATACATCATGACAAAATCTAATTGATCTATCAAATGATGACTTGAATTAGTCAATATGAATATAGAGACAAGGAGATATGACTCAGGTTAATTCCTACCAAGGACAAGCACAGATTTGTAAGTCACCACTAAATTGATACCATTTGATTCTAGCAGTTTAAGTGTGTGGGTGATAACTCAGTTAATGAACACATTCTCACTATTAGCTCTCAATAATGAACATTAGTCAGAGTTCTAATCCAATATCAAGAAAGTGATTAACCTTTGCCAGAATAATAAACCTTAGAATTATTCCTTTAATAGTAGCAATTTCTTTTTGTGTATAATTATTCATAAGCCTTCCAGAAATTAACATCCTAAATGAGGCCACATATCTCAATGAATTCATTGAAACATTCCATATAGATTTGTGTGTGCAAAAACACAGAAAATTGTTTTATGTCTGCAAAAACATGTGAAAGACAGAATCCTTCAGTCCCAGGGATTGACATGTTGTTTGTTTGTTTGTTTGTTTTTGATAAAACACTTCACTTGATGAATATTGCAATTAACCTTAATTGATTATACAAATGTATCAAATTATCACATATGCCCCCAATACATATATTCAATGTGTATCAATAAAGAAATAAACTTTAAAAATACTTTATAGAATAATTGTAAAAATGACTTTATCTGATAATCAAATACTTGATGAACATTTAGAGATTCATAATAAATACTTATGAAATGATGCATTTCTTTATCTATAATTTGTCTTGTTACTGAAAAAATCTGTTGAGGTTATAAAATTACATAAAATACCAAAAAATAAAAGTAGGTAAAATTAAATAAAAGATGGGTGAGAAAGGACAGTAAGCATGAGTACAAATATGACATAAAGCAGGAATCAGTTTAATGGAAATTTGGTCTCCATAAATGTCCAATATTTCTTACTGCAAGAGTGAAGAAGAGACATACACAAGGCTCTGAGAGTTCCAGAAGCATTACAAGAAAATAATTTTGATTAAATCCTTGCAGTCAAAATAACTAAAATGCTCAGAAAAGTGTAAGTGACTCAGACAGAAATGTGCAGTGAAAACTAATGGACAATATCTTCAACTGCATCTCTGTAGCAGATACAATAATGAATTTCACAAAGCTGTATCATAGGCCATCTTTCAATACAGGCCAGAGCATTTAATCCAGCATATTGAACTAGCATACGCTAGGCATAAACTCTTTCAGATCAAGGAAATAAGGAGTGGGATGATACAGTGGGAGCAGGGCTAGTCTTGGACCTGAAATTCCTGTGTTCCAGTTGTGTTTGTGTCTTTAATTAACTGTGTAAGTTTAGAAAATAAACTTAAATATGTTAAATGCTAAATCTAAGCTTATTTTCTAAACTTACACAGTTCAACCTATGTGATGGTTTTTAATGTTAATTAATGCTAACATTAATTAAGTATGCCAGATCAATCTATGTGATGGCTCATTCTGAGTGTCAACTTGATGGGATTTAAGGATACAAAGTATTGATCCTGGGTGTGTCTGTAGGGTGGTGCCAAAGGAATTTAACGTTTGAGTCTGTGGGCTGGGAAGGGCAGACCCACCCTTAATCTGGGTAGGCTCCATCTAATCAGCTGCCAATGTGATCAGTATATAAAGCAGGCAGAAAAAAATGTAAAAAGGCTAGACTGGCCTAGCCCCCAAGCCTACATCTTTCTCCTGTGTTGGATGCTTCCTGCCCTCAAATAACAGACTCCAGGTTCTTCAGTTTTGGGATGAGGACTGGCTCTCCTTTCTCCTCAGCTTGCAGACAGCCTATTGTGGGACTGTGTGATCGTGCAGGTTAATACTTAAGAAACTCCCATATACATATATACCCTATTAGTTTTGTCCCTCTAGAGAACGCTAATACAATCTACTTTCTAGATTTTTTTATGAAAATCTAAATGAGATAATAGTTATAGATGTTAATACTGTAAAAATAAGAATTACTTAATTCTAAATAGGTCAAATTAATTATCTTTATTTCCTGAGAGAATTTTAGTATTTTATTTAACTTAAATGAGTTTTTAAAATAGAAATAAAGAAAAATCTAATATCGCCACGATTTCTGTCACTTATGTTTAATTCAAGAAATATTTAATGAGCACCTCTCCTGTGTCAGATATTTGCTAGGCACAGGTAACTACTTATGTGGTATAAACTCCCCCTTTCTCTTTCTTTGTCTTCATTTACATTTTGAAGGTTGAAACTCTCTAATTAAACATTTCCCACCCACAGTAGAATTTATTTATACTTTTAAGCAAGTGGCTTTTCTCACTCTGCATCCTATTCCTTTTGTGGGCATTTTTATTAGTTAGAAAACCCTTCCAGGAGAGCTTTTTGGAATTAGAAATTAATCTTAATTCTTCCTCCAATCCAATCTTATTCCCTCTTCTCAAGCACTTTTAGATCTTCTAGCAGATCCTCTGATGCCCTTTCCTATAAAAATGGAACCTAAAATATCCAATATCGATCTAGATAGAGGTGAGACACATCCCAACCCTTTAAGGTTCCTGATCTGTGGGTATTACTAAGGCATCATCCTTCAAACCAGACAGTGTCTAGATTCCCCATGAGGATCATTCACCAAAGTAATCCCTAATAATTCCTAAGCCTCTTCTCTACTTCAAGATGGCCTAGGATAAGAACTGGACTCCATCCAGTTCATACTGCTAGGTTTCTACGAATGCCTCTGAAGAGAAACTTTTACCATAAGGACTACAGCCCTGTATAAAGCAGTGCCATTTCTCTATCTTTGGGAGCCTGGTCCTCAATAGTAACCAGTACCTGGGTTTCACCACCCAAGAACAGACCCTTAGGTGAAGGAAAACTCAATTACAAACGCACATTTATCCTTACATTTTATTCACTCAATACATACTTACTGTGTACCAATCGTGTATCAGGTACTCTTCTAGGAACTGAGGATGAGAGACAAATTACATGGAGATGACACATCACAGATAACACAGAGAATGGAGATATATCAGTAAACAGGCAATTGTAATTCATCACACTAAGTAGTAAGTACAGGGTACCTTGGAGCTAAAGAATGGGTCTCAGTTTAGCTTTAGATAAATGTGAAGGCTTCCTGGAAAGAGTAACATTTAAACTGAAGCCTGAAGGTGTGTGAGATGACGCTAGGTGAAGATGAAGATGGTGAAGGTGAAGGAGCTAGATGAAGAAAGAACCAGGTAGAGGGAGTAAGAAAGGCACTGAAGACAGGAAAGAGGTGGATGCATCCATGGGTTAAGGAGATGCTCGGTATGAGTGGACTGTAAGGTGCAGTGCCCATCAACAAAGCTGCAAAGGTGGACTGGAATTAGGTTTGAAGCACTATTGACCCTTGATGGTCAAAGTGATATCGGAGTTAATAAGAAATCACTTAGGCAGATATCAAGGGTATGGGGGTCCTCAGTAAAGCTTCTATTTTTAATGAAAAGCAGCCCCATTTTCTAACAAAGAGCAGCCCATAAAGTTGAGCTACAGACATAGACAAGCAAGCTGGGAGTTTGCAAGGGTGAGTGCAGGCAGGAACAAAGGACTAGACATTTTCAAAATGGAGGCTCCATCTTCCTTTCTCTGCCAAGCCACTAGTATTGTAAGGAGCAGGCAAGATGGCAGGAATCAACTGGAAAGCACACTTGCATAATAAGATTAGGGTGGGGCGACCAGCCTTCCGCGTGTGCTAGGTAAACATCATAGCTGATGGAATTAATCTATAAGCCCTACATAAATCAGACATTGCCTCCTCAAACTGGACTATAAAGTTCTGCACGTTCGCTGCCAGCTGGTGCTTTCGACTGAGACCCCTTTCTTTATAGAGAAAGCTGTTTCTCTCTTTTTTTTCCTCTTCTGCTTATTAAACATCCACCCTTAAATGTCTTATCTGTGTTCCTGTTCTAAATTTCCCTGGTGCATGACTACAAACCCTGGGTTTATACCCCAGACAATGTCGCTGCTTCAAAAATGTAGACTGAGAACCAGCAGCACGGAACTAGTTAGAACTACAGAATCTCAGATTCCACCTTAGACCTCCTGAATCAGACTCTGCATCACAACAAGGTTCCAAAGAGATTTCTACGCACATTTAAGTTTGAGAATCTGAGTCTAGGCCACTCTCATAAGTTTGCCACTGGTCCTAAGGTCCTGGGGGGTGACACCCAAAAGTTCTAAGCAAAGGAGTGGCACGATCATTGTTATGCTTTAAAAAAATACTTTCTGCTTGTTGAGGAGAAATGGATAAGAGAGGAATGAGGTTGTTATCTGAGGCTTTACACTATTGCTCTTATTTCACTGAAAAGCTTACTGACAGCTGCTCTTCTTATTATAGGTGACCTTTCCCCTGTCGTTGTATCTGTCCGATCCTAGTGACATCCAGAGCAATTTATTCTCTCAGATCATTCCCTGAAATTGTCCTACCATCAGGATGAGGGGTACTAGGTTCTGCATATTACCAAGAATAATTTTTTAGGGAAAACTTCTTTCCATTCCCTCTCCCATGGTCTCAATCAAACCATCTCTTCTTCCCTGGATCTTTGCTGTAATCTCCTCCAAATGCAACATCGAAGCTGAGAATCCACTAACTAGACAATTGTTCAAATCCCAGGTATACATTTACTTACTAATAAACTTGGATAAGTTATTTAACCTCTCTGGGCCTCAGTTTCCTAAACTGTAAAATGGGAATGATGATAATAATAATATTGACTTTGAATGTTTCTCTGGGAGATAGAATAATAGCTCAGTACAATTCAAATATGGAAGTTACTGTACTTGTCATCAGTCTCAATCTTCTTCAATCAGTCTCACTGCTGATGTGTATTTGCGTTCACTGAACAAGCCTAAGGCCTGAACACAGGCTGGTATCCAGCAACCCTGAAGTGGAGCCAGTAGGGCCATGGGTTGCAGAATGTGGCTCTGAGGAGATATTAAGAGCGCAAGTCAAAAGTGGACAACTGGTCAATCTAATAACAACGTCAACTTGAGGGGACAAAAAGAAAAGACAGCTAAAAAGAGACTTAACCTGGTAAAAGGACAAAAAACAAACAAACAAACAAAAACAGGATGGGTGTGGTGGCTCACGCCTGTAATCCCAGCAGTTTGGGAGGCCGAGGAGGGTGGCTCAGTGAGGTCAGGAGTTGGACACCAGCCTGACCAAGACGGTGAAATCCCATTTCTCCTAAAAATACAAAAATTAGCTGGGCATAGTGACACGTACCAGTAATCCCAGCTACTCAGGAGGCTGAGGCAGGAGAATCACTTGAACCCAGGAAGCAGAGGTTGCAGCTAGCTGAGATCACACCACTGCACTCCTGCCTAGGAGACAGAGTGAGAGTCCATCCCAAAAAACAAGCAAACAAAAAAATGAGAATTTAGGATAGGATAAACAAATTTGGGCAGGAGTATAGGGGATTAGGAGGCTTGGAAAGTTTCTCTGAAGTGCTGGAGTGCAGCAGTTGTGACTTTTTTAAAGGACGGGAGTCCCTACTCTCTGGATTATGACGCAGAGTCTGTTAAATGTGCATATTGATTTGGAGAGCCACAGTGATCTTCTACAAGTAAAATCTTATGAGGTTTCTCTTCTTCTTGCAACCTTCAAGGTCCCCACAGTATTCTTTATAATGAGATACAAGTCGAGCTTGACTTGGGCCTTACCTCTCTAATTTATGTCTCATCACTGATCTCTATATACTCAGGACTCCAAACACGCAAAGAACTACGCATTATTCAACTTATCCTACCATTTTACATGGTTCTCCCTTCACTGAGAAGTCTCTCCCACAGTGCAAGTATATTCCTGACAATTCTTGCATGCTAAATTTAAATAACAACTTCCTTTTTGAAATATTGATTCCTTTCTGAAAAATCAATTGCTTCCTGATCTGTATCCCCTCAACAGCTCTCACTTTGCTTATTTTAGTGCAATTATCACTTTATATGTAGACATTTATATACCTATATTCATACACATATGTTTGTGTGTATGTATGTATTTACATATGAATATTAGTCAGTTTTCTATGAAGAATATCTGAGACTGGGTTATTCATAAAGGAAACATGTTTAATTGATTCACAGTTCAGCATGGATAAAGAGGCCTCAGGAAACTTAAAATCATGGTGGAAGGTGAAGAGGAAGCAAGGCACCTTTTTCACAAGGTGGCAGGAAGGAGAAGTGCAGAGTGAAGGCGGACAACCTCTTATAAAGACATCACATCTCATGAGAACTCACTCACTGTCACAAGAATAGCATAGAGGAAACTGCTTCCATGATTTAATTACCTCCTCCTGGTATCTCCCTTGATATATGGGGATTATGGGGATTGAGGAGATTACGATTCAAGATGAGATTCTGGTGGCACAAAGCCTAACCATATCAATATGGTTTCTAAATTCTTTTCCCCCTAACAAGCAGAAAGACCTGCCACCCCATGTTACTCTATTCTAGGTGATAGGTAGACTTATTGTTTTTAAGAATTGAATCAGCTCAATGGGAATATAAATTAATTTATTTAAACAGACCACTATCAATTTCACTTGGAAAAAGACTGGATAAAGAAAATGTGGCATATATACACCATGAAATACCATATAGCCATAAAAAAAGAATGAGTTCATGCCCTTGGCAGGGACATGGATGAAGCTAGAAATCATCATTCTCAGCAAACTAACACAGGAACAGAAAACCAAACACTGCATGTTCTCACTCATACATGAGAGTTTAGCAATGAGAACACATGTACACAGCAAGGGGAATATCACACACTAAAGCCTGTTGGAAGGTGGAAGGTTAGGGGAGGGATAGCATTAGGAGAAACACCTAATGCAGATGACTGGTTGATGGGTGCAGCAAACCACTATGGCACGTGTATACCTATGTAACAAACCTGTACGTTGTGTACAAGTATCCTAGAACTTAAAGTTTAATTTAAAAAAAAAGAAAAAAAGGAGAAAAATAAACAGAGCCTATTTTATTATATAGTATCAAAAATCAGCTGCCTTCTTGATAGATGGTGATTGGTAATCATGACTCTTGCAATTACAGCTGAAAGGTGGTATTGTCATTTGCCCATGTCCTTCCAACTTAAACTGTAGCTTGGAAGCTGGCAGAGAAGCATACAGCCCTCAATGACGTTTAAGCGGAGAACAGCTCCTTCCTTCACTGCGCCAAGAGCTATTCAGACAATGCCAGACTGACAGGAGGATTCAGGCCAGTTGTTACTAGTAATTCAGCCATTGGGCATCCCAAGAGCATAACAAGAGAAGAGCTCTTTCTTCTCAGTTCTAAACTGAGTCTTGATTCAACTTACTGGAACAGAACTTCTGACTTCTCAAGGCTCCTCTTTGGTTCCAGTCTTCTGTTTGCTGCTATCTTCTTCATCAGTGCCAGTGCTAGGAATTGTCTCTGTAGGAGAAAGAGTGATCAATCACTTTGTATAGTTTCCAAAAGAACTCCTTCCCCTCTCCAAGCAATCTAAAAGTTCTTACAATAATACAGTTGAAATAAAAGTCATGATCTTTCTATACCTAAGGACAAGTTTCCTATTTCTCATAGCAAACAGATCATCTCGCTTCATAAAACCGTCCATTTTTTATAGAAAATACGCACTAGCCACTGCTGTTGAATTTGTATTCATACAGTTTCTAGAATATTTCTGTAGTCTGTGAATTTGCTTATTGAAGGAATGAATAAGCTGCTTTAGGATTCCATTGAAACATTCATTTAATAGGTGCTTGTGGTTACACATATTGAAAGAGAGTCTTCACCTGCAGAATTTCATACTCTAGTAAGGAATATAGAAAAATACAAATAATTGCAAAAATAGTGTGGTTGATGCTATGGGTTAGAGACATGGTCAAGGTCTGGGGGAGCCTCACGAAGGAGAAATATCAAATCCATGAATTGGACAGCCTGGGAAGACAGTGTGTAAGTGGTGACACACTGGGACTGATCTCCACAACATGAGTAAAAATCGTTCAGGAAGAAACTTGAAGTGTATTCTCAGTAAAGGAGGCAGCTGAAGCAAAGTTGTAGGGATATTAAGGAATATAAACCATTTGAAAAACTGCTGGTACATTATTATAGCTGAATGATATAGTGGAAATCAGAAAGTGGCCGAGGAAGAGACTGGCAAGGACAATGGCAGATTGTGGAGGGCCTGTGGAAGTGAGAGATCACCACTCAATCCCCAAAAGAACCCCTTCCCCTATTCAAGCAATCTAAATGTTCTTATAATAATACAACCAAAATACAAACCATGATCTTTCTATACCTCAGGACAAGTTCCCCTCGCAAACAGATCGCTTCGCCTCTCAACACCATCCATCCTTGGTAGAAAATATTTACATATATATCGAGGCTGGGTGCAGTGGCTCACACCTGTAATCCCAGAAATTTGGGAGGCTGAGGTGGGCAGATCACCTGAGGTCAGGAGTTTTGAGATGAGCCTGACCAATATGATGAAACCCTGTCTCTACTAGAAACACAAAAATTTGCCGAGCGTGGTAGTGTGCACCTGCAATCCCAGCTACTTGGGAGGATAAGACAGGAGAATCTCTTGAGCTCAGGAGGCAGAGGTATCAGTGAGCCAAGATCACGCCATTGCACTCCAGCCTGGTCAACTAGAGTAAAACTCCATATTAAAAAAAAAAATACATATGTATCTATACATATATGTACATATTTGTAAGTGAGAAAGGGCAAGACGGGTCAGATAACTCTCTGAGCAAAGCTGACCGAGTGTTTGGGCCAGGAGTTGTTATTGTTTCTAGGGAATATGTTAGTGATGGGAATGGAGTGGGTCGTTAGAAATGTGAGGCTTCAGGCCAGGCTGTTGCTTATTGGCTGGCTTCAGAGGCTGTGCCTGCAGTGACTGGCTAGATGGCAGAGCTGAGGGTGTCACTTGCTGGCTGGCTTTCAGTAGCAGGTTCCCTGAAGCAAGCTGCCAGTAATGATTAGACTGAGGGAGCTGTCAATGGTCAAGCAGCAAGCTTAAAACCATTTATCCTTTACATAACTGGCCACGGTCTTCCCCTAGATGTATCTGGGGACCATGTTGGTGATTGGACTTATGAGCAATGAGGAGTCACTGAAGGCTTTTGAGAAGAGTGAAAAGATTTATAACTTGAAAAGGCTATTTTGACCTGAGTGAGAAGATCGTGGAGGGATAAAAGCCTGGTGTCCAGTCAGGTGCTTTCTAATAGGGAATGAAAGGAGTGCTGGGGAGAATGAGTTTTCAGGCAAGGTGGTTGGTAGCTGCAGGCCAAAGAATGTCAGAAGCCAAAAACCAAGGCAAAACAAATTCAAAAGAATTGAAACTATTCACCAGACATGATGGAATCAAGTTAGAAATCAATGACAGAAAGACAACAAGAGAATCTTTAAATATGTGGAATGCAAACTTTTAAATAAGCCATAGATCAAAGAGGAAGTCTGAAATGAAATAAAACAATATACAGCACTGAAAATAATAAAAACCTGTTATACCAAAATTCATGGGACACTGCTACAGCACTGCTGAAAGGAAAATTTATAGCACTAACTGCTTTCATTAGAAACAAGAAAAAAACTCAAGTCAATATCTTAAACTTCTGCCTCCAGAAACCAATAAAGAAATATCAAAATAAACCCAAAGAATGCAGAGGGAAAAAAATAATGAAGGTAAAAATGTAATTTAATGATGTTGAAAATAGGAAAAATATAGAGAACTTCAATTTAAAAAGTCAATTTTTCAAAAGAAATCAGGAAAATTGATAAACTTCTATCAACTGGGAAAAATGAAAAGAGGAAAGACAGAAATTACCAGTATCAGGAACAAGGCAGGGAATATGGTGATGCTACCACAGGTATTAAACGCGTATGAAGGATATATGATGAACAACTTTACACCAAATATTCAACAATTTAGATGAACCAGACCAGTTCCTCAACTTTTTTTGAACCGTTTTTATATTTTGTCACCTTGAATATGTCATTCTTTTGTTTTCTGACCTCCATTGTTTCTGATGGAAATTCAGTCAACTGTATTGTTCTCCAATACATGAGTTATTTCTCTTTTGCTTTATTCAATATTTTCCCTTTATTTTTGTTTTTCAGCAGTTTGACTATAATATGGTTAGGTGAGGTTCTTTTTGTGTATACACTATTTGGGATTCATTGGCCTTCTTGGATCTGTGGATTAATAGTTTTTATCAAATTTGGGAAGTGTTTGACAATTATTTCTTTAAAAAAGTATGTTTTCTTTCTCCTTTCTTTGTGGACTCTCATTGCATTGGTATAGTATAATCTCCCTATCATCTTCCCTGAGAATATCATCTATTATTTTAGTTTTGCCTTGTAGTAAACATCTGTTGGTATTATTATTGCATTTCAACATAATTTAGTGGTATTTCTAAGGGGATGTTTCTGTTTTTTGCTTAATATAGCATCTTGCATTTTGTTTCTTCTAGTTTCATTGCTTCCTTCTTATTAATGTAAGTACGTCATTTGCTGTTCTCTGAGAGTCTAGGAGTGTGGTCCATTCTCTGGGTTTTTGATTCTCTTATCTTCACTGTTTCCTCATTCTTGAATGTTGTATTAGCTGGGTATGCAGTTATGGATGTGATGAATGTTCTTGCAAAATGTTCAGCTGTAGGTTTTGGAGTCAGACTATTTGGTTTGATTCCCAGATGTACTCCTTGCAAGTTGTATTTAAGTAATTTTTTTAAATTCTATTTTCTAGTTATTTATTTTGTTTCTATTACACATGAAATGGATGTCTGCATATTAATCTTAAATTTAATCAACTTGCTTAAATCTGTTATTACTTTAATAATTTATTTGAAAAAATTCTTGTGTGGTTTCAATATGGCTGATCATATAATTTTCAAATAATGCCACTTTAATAATTTCTAGTCTTTTTGCAACCAAAACCAAAATAATATTCAATGCTTCTTCTGAATGCAAAAATAAAATGTCTGATAATACCAAATGTTAAAGAGGATGCACAGTGACAGGATATCTCAACTGCTGGCAAGAATGTCAACTGCTACATCATTTTAGAAAACAATTAAGTTATTTTGTAAGCTACAAACATTCACACCTTACATGTTCAAGCCATCTTACTATGTATACATCCAAGAGAAACTCTAGTGTATATTTTCAGGAGGCATTTACAAAAATGATCAAGCAGACATGTTCTCAATAGCCACTAGGTACAATAAAATGAAATATTATGAAGTTTAAATTATTA
This sequence comes from Cebus imitator, assembly GCF_001604975.1. NCBI lineage: Eukaryota > Metazoa > Chordata > Mammalia > Primates > Cebidae > Cebus > Cebus imitator. The sequence goes on from NW_016107328.1 coordinate 4,936,909, forward strand.
AATTAACAAATGACAGATATATACCATATAAAGGATGCTTATTGATATAATGTTGAGAAAAAATACAATTAGTGGTATATGAGTGAGTACAAAATAAACTGCAAAAGTGATGTACAATATATCCTTTTCTTGTGAGCCAAATAAAGCTAAACAATACAGAACAATATGTTTTTAAAAATACAAATAAATGTAATATCATGACTATAAAAATAAATCTTAGGATTAATGCAAAATTTTTAAACAAGGGCTTGTTTTTTGGGGGGTAGATTTTGAGACAATGGCTTGAAATTGGACAGATGTAAGTTATAGTGTTTTCGTCTCTGTGCCAGTGGAGGACCCATGATTAAACAAATAAACAAATACATATGTAAGTAAAAGAAATGGACCAAAAATGAGAAGTTTCCGAGAGTCAAGATTAGGATAACTTCAAGTCAACACACCTGAGTTTTTGACAAAGGAGAAGGAAATTTCTAAGTTCTTCCTCTAGTTTAGCAAAGTAATTCTTTATGTACTTATTCTTCTCAGAAACCATATATGTCAGTATAAGTATTATTACATACTCAAAGAGTTAAAAAAACAATTAAAATTTCATATTTTATGGGTTACAGTTTGTATTTTATGGGAAATAGCGATATGTTATGAGGTTCAAAGGCTTACGCAAATTCTTCATACAAGTGACTTTTACAAGGACAGGTTTTAAGTTGTTAATTGGCTTATTGAGGTGTAATTTGCATGCAATGAAGTTTACCAGTTTTAAATGCCCAAACTGATGTGTTTTGATGTACCACCACCAAAGTCATGATCTAGAGTATTTCCATCATTCCCAAATTTTCTCATGTGTCCTTTCACTCAATTTTTTCCCCATCCTTGGCCCCTTGGCAATGACTGATATGCTTACCATCAGTAGATTTTTGCCTTTTCTAAATTTTATATAAATGGAATTATGTAACATACAATATTTTGTGCCTGGCTACTCTTGTTTAGGATAGTGCTTTTGGAATTAAGTTATATTTCAGAATATATTTGTAGATTGCTACTTTTTGTTGCTGAGTGATATTCTATTTTATGATGTATCACATTTTGTTTGTCTACTCACCATGTGATGGTCATTTGTATTGTTTCAGGTTGTTGACTATCACTATGAGTATTTGAGTAAAAATCTTTCTGTTAATGTGTTTTAATTTCTCTTGGGAAATAACTAGTCATAGGATTTCTGGGTTGTAAGACAAGTGCATGTTTGAGTGCACAGGAAATCCATTTTCCAAGTGACTGCACCATTTTGCATTTCCACCAGGAGCATATCAGAGTTCCAAATGCTCCACAGCCTCATCAACACTTGTTATTGTCTTTTTTAAAAAATTTAGCCATCCTAGTGGATGTGTAGTGGTGTTTCATTGTAGTTATAATATTCATATCTTGTGAGTAAATGATGCTGACTGTCTTTTAATGTACTTTTTCCCCCATACATACATCTTCATGGGTTGTTTGCTTTCTTTTGTTGAGTTTTGAAATAGAAAATCCTTACATTTTCTATTTAAAATTCCTTTAAAGATATATTTTGGCAAGTATACTCTCTCAGTCTATGCTTAATTCATGGTCATACAAATTTTTCCGTGATTTTTTTGTAGAAACTTTTATAGTGTTAGTTCTTATATTTAGATATATGTTCCATTTATTTCTCTCTTCTTATGTTTGAGATGGGGAGTGTCATGCTATACTATCCAGGCTGGCCTCGAACTCCAAGTCTCAATCCACCTGCCTCAACCTCCGAAGTAATTGAGACTATACACCTGAGCCACCACAACTGGCTATGATCCATTTTAAGTTAATTTCTGCATATAGTGTGAGGTTGACTGTAAAGGTTCAGTTTGGTTTATTTTGCAAATAGATGTCCATTCTAACACCATTTCTTAGATTTTCCTCTCTTCTTTCCTCTCTCCAAATGTTTTGGAAAGCCTATCAACAGACAATTGGCCATGTTTGTGTGGGTCTACATCTTAAATCCATTCTGTGTACTTATCTGTATGTTTTTATGCCAGTGCCATGTTGCTGGGAGCAATTTAAACAGCAGAAAGAAAAAGAACAGAGTCACACACTTTCACTTTACATTGGACTATAATTTTTAAACCTCCACTTTTTCAGAACTAGGGAAAATATTATATTTTATTTTTGTTACTATCCTGATATTGCTTACAGATATCACACTGGAATTATGTTGGAAAGCACTAAAATGAAGAAAAGAGGCAGGGTGAAGTGGCTCACGCCTGTAATCCCAGCACTTTGGGAGGCTGAGGCAGGTCGATCACCTGAAGTCAAGAGTTTGAGATTGGCCAGGCCAACATGGTGAAACCCTGTCTCAACTAAAAGTACAAAAATTAGCCAGGAGTGGTGGTGGGCTACTCGGGAGGCTGAGGCATGAGAATCACTTGAACTTGGGAGGTGGAGATTGCAATGAGCCAAGATCACACCACTGCACTCCAGCCTGGGAAACAGAGTAAGACAGTCTCAAAACAAACAAACAACAACAACAAAAAGATGATGAAGAAAAAAGTACATCTGAGGAAATTAAATGGGCATAAGAGAATATTAAAAAATGGACTATAAATATATTTGCCTGTATATGCAAAGTTGTGGTAATTTTTAATTTCACATTTGTTTGTCCTTTATTTCTGATACCTCTTTAAATGATGAAGACATTATACACATATAAATTATTCAAGAAAAATTTACCAAATGAAATAAAGAACCAGTAGGTGGTGAGCTGTGGCTCACACCTGTAATTCCAATGCCATGGGAGACTGAGGTGGGTGGATTGCTTGAGTCCAAGAGTTCAAGACCAGCCTGGGCAATATGATGAAATATCATCTCTACAAAAAAAAAAAAAAAAAAAAAAAAAAAAAAAAAAAAAAAAAAAAACAATACAAGAAATACCTGGGCAAGGTGGCATGAGTTTGTAGCCCCAGGTACTTGGGAGGTTCAGGTGAGAGGCTTGCTTGAGCCCAGTAGGTAGAGGTTACAGTGAGCTAAGATCATGCCAATGCAAAACAGTCTGAATGACAGAGAAAAAAATAGAAAGAAAAAAAGAATTAGAAACTGATGAAATTAATGATTTATTGTTCTGCCTTGTCTTCTTTTTTCTGATGTTGCTAGCCAACTAAATTTTGTCATGCCCCTCCCCCAAAATTGTAACAACAATTTAGTTGTGTTGATTTTTGTAAAAAGTCAAATAGGAAATCATATGCCATAACTCAGTGTATGTTTAAACTGCACCCTTCAGGGCAGAACATGGTGGCTTACCTCTGTAATTCCAGCATTTTGGGAGGCTGAGGTGGGAGGATTACTTGAGACCAGGAGTTTGAGATCAGCCTAGGCAACATAGCAAAATCCCATATCTATGAAGTATAAAAAATATAAAAAGTATTAAAAATAAATTAAAAAATAAAAACTTAAGCAGCCATGGAAGTGTGTGCCCATAGTCCTAACCACTTGGGAGGCTGAGGCAATAGGACTGCTTGAGCCCAGGAGGTCAAGGCTGCTGTGAGCCATGATCATACCACTGTGCTCTGGCCTGGGCAACAGAGAGAGATACCACTCTGAAGAAAAATATAATAAAATAAAATTCCCTTTTAACATCAGCAGATGTTTGACTACTACAATATGAGAAAATGTCAAAACTAAGCTGAAAATTAGAAATGGTGTGGGCCAACCCATTTATTTTACAGAAGTTAGAGATGGTGAAAATAATAGCTATTGAGATGGTCTACTCAATTCAGTGTGGAATAAAATTAGTAAGAGAAATTAATTTCCTTATATTCACTTAGAGTTTTGAATTTTATAAAGAAATTTCATATTCATAATTCTATTGAGTCGTAATGACAATAGTATGAAATTGTGTTATTATTTCCATTTTACTGTCAATAATAAAAAACTCAGTATTTCTAGGTGTTTGCTACGTGCAAGTAGGCACTTTTCTATTGTTTCTAGGTGAGTAAAGTTACTTATTCTTACACAATTCTGTGAGATAATCACCATCACTTTAATTTTTACAGATGAAGAAAATAAACCACAAAAGTAGTCACCTAATTAATAAACAGCAGAATCGAATTTCAAACTCATCTAGTCACCTTTGGAGATTGTATCATTAAGGACACTGCCAAGAAATGCTCTGGAAATAAAACCATGGCCTTACCAGACTAAAGAATTAACTTAATTTTTATGGCTAGGAAGTAGCTAAGATTTTCAACTTCAATTTTCAAACTTGAAGCTACCTACTCTTCCTATCTCTTCTGAGAGATAATGAGCTCTGGAGGAGGGAGAAGGGGTTGAAATGACTTGATACATGAGATGTCCAGCAATTTGAGCCAAGAAATCCATAGTTTTGTCTCTGATCTTTAAGGTACTATTTTTCTAAAGAATATCAATTTAACTCATCTTTATCTTTCGGAGGCACACATTGGAATCAATAGGTTTGCTTGTTAAATAGGCTAGCTATGCCAATTAGTCTGTTTGTAGAGCTAAACCTTGATCTTGACTTCTGACAGCATTAGGGACCTGTGGAAGGGTGTTTATCATGATATTTCCATTGGGTATCTCTATTTCACTTCTTTCCCCAGGCATGCCATGAGGACCATAATGGTGATAGAGGAGTACTGCCTGTATCTCAGGGAAAAGGAACAGGGGTAAGAGTTATGTCTTACATTTATCTTTAAGAGTCCAGATCCTAGTACTTTTCCTGGTTTATATAAATTCTCCATCAACATTTGGTGATGATGGTAAGATGACTCAGATTCTACATGTTAGGGACTATGCATACATTAGAGTATTTAGTCCCTACCACACTGGGATAAATGGTATTATCCTCATTTTATAGATGAAGAAATCTCGGAGAGATAACTTTTTCTAAAATCATGTGACTCCTTAGTGTTAGAGGTAGACAAAACAAGAGTGGACAAAAAGAGAGAAAGTAGCAGTAAAAGAAAGGTAGAGTGGGAAGGTTTGTAGACATTTGGTTTTCAGTAAATAACCACACGTACATAAATATGATTTACTGTAGTCATTATTCTAAATAATTAGAAAATCATATTAGTTATATTTTTAAGCTGTTAGAGTAAAGCCAGTATTTAAGAAACCACTTTGACTTCCACCATAACTTCACCTTTGTGATACCAAACTGGAAGGATTTGGCCCAAATAACTGCTATAAATAACTTTCAGAGACTGGGCAATTTATAAAGGAAAAAGGTTTCATTGACTCACAGTTCAGCATGACTAGGGAGGCCTTAGGAAGCTTACAATCATGGCAGATGGGGAATCAGGCACATCTTACATGGTGGCAGGTGAGAGGGAGAATGAGCAAAGTGGGAAGAGCCCCTTATAAACCATCAGATCTCGTGAGAACTCACTATCGTGAGAACAGCATAGGGGAAACCACCCTCATGATTCTATCACCTCCTACCAGGTCCCTTCTGCAACACCCGGGGATTACAATTCAAGATGAGATTTGGGTAGGGACACAAAGCCTAACCATCTAAGTCACTAGCAGTAGAAGGGTATTAAAATGAGTTTTCTGGTTAAAGTCTCAATTTTGGAGTTGTAGAGATCTGATTCTAGTGCACATTTCTTTGTTCATTCAATATTTGTTGTTCAATGTCAGGTTCCAGGCCCAAGAATGATAACAGTGAACAAAATATTTACAGTTCCCACCCTCAGAAAACACAGACAGGCAAAGACAATTCATAGCAATTGCCATAAAGGTATTCTGTGACAGTAACCTTTTAGAGTTTAGAGATAGTGAGGAAATGAGAATTGAAATGAGATCTTAAGGATAAGTGGAGGTGAACCAAATTTTGACCAGGTAATAACGTAAATCCTGGGCACCAAAAGAGGAATAAACTCTGTAGCCTCAGGTTACATTGTAGTAAAATGGGAATAACGATATCTATATAATAATAATAGCTATGTTAGAAGATCATTGTTAAGATATATAAAAATTTTCAAATTATCAAATGTAAGCAAATTGTTTCCTCAATTGATTGAATTGCTAAAACTGAGAGTTCACATTGTAGAGGAAAGTTGAGCAATGGAAAATGCTACCTGGCATATTTTCCCTGCAATTTATTTTTCTTTTAATACATTTTTGGCTCTTTTTTGGTTTGGATTGCTAAGCACACTATTATGATTGAATTATGATTTAAACATCAGAATTAGTTCCAGCACTTTGTCAAGTGTGAGGCAGGAGTCAACCTACCACACTGATGTTTATGGTTCTCATACCTGTGATCAATTGTAATAAAAGTATATCCTTTGAATGCAAAATATTATTTCATTATTCTATACTGGGGAATTCATGTGAAGTTCTTTCTTTTAAAATATTATGAGTAATTTAATATTTGACAAATTGTAGCTCAATTTGTCAAATATGCATATGGATAAATGCACACACAAAACTGATTATTTAAAGTTAAAATTCAATGTCACTCAATTGATTTTACCTTAAATATGTTAACTTCATCAGATCTAGTTTACAAAGATTCAAAATTTAAAACTATGTACTTGTGTCATAGCCCTTTGAATTCATATAAAGGGGAGATGTTTTGTCTTTGGGCAAGGAATTTTGCCTTAATTTATAAATTTTGTGAAGATATACATAACCATGGTTTGAAAAGACAAACAGTCCTAAAATGTCCATGCCATCCTGCAACACATCTTCAAGTCTGCATCATTAATTCTAGAATCATTCCCTAGTATTTATTTAAATGCTTCTAAATAAAAAGCTCAAATTTCATAATTACTATTTTTCTTTTTCATAATAGCTCTTGGCTTTCTGTAATGATAAAAGAAAACTAAGCTTTTATTCAAAGTATTGAAAACATTGTGTCTTCTAATTTCTAGTGTTATTGTCAAGAATAATATTGGCTGGGGGTTTTTGATGCTTTATATGAGACTTGGTTTTCTTTCTCTTTGGGAAATTTAAAGGTCTCCTCTTCTTGCTATTGTGGAATTCTGTAAATATATGTTTGATATATACTTTTATCTCCATTCAGTGCTAAAAATGTACTGTAGCACAAACTTGTATTTTTCAATACAAGGACATTGTACTATCTTCTGTTGTTGCTGTTGTTGTTAACTTCCTCTTTTCTGCCTTCTCTGTTCAGTATCTTACTGTTTTGTCTGTTTAAAATCAAACTCCTATTGGTTCAATATTGCACTTCATGGGATGATCTCTGATATCTATGTACTTCCTCTTGCTTTATTTTCTGGGAGATTTTATCACTCTTATTTTCCAGCTTTTCTAATGATATTTTAATCTCAGCTATTAGAGTTTTATATTTCCAGGGCCTTTTCTTATTTAGTAATTATTTCTTTTTCAAGCATTCTGTTTTTATTTCATGAAAGCAGCATCATCTTTAGGCTCTCTCAGGACATAAATCCCAGTTAGGGTTATTTTGTAATGCATGTTGGGGAGGAGGAAAATTAGTTTACTTTTTCCTAATTTTAATGTTATTTCAGTTACTTCCAGTTTCCATTTCGACTTGTTGCTTTGATCTTTCATTTATGTTGGAGTTTTTTTTTTTTTTTATATTAGCTTATTTGCTGTTTTTTTATTTTGTTATGAAGTCACTGATTAGCTTATGTCCTGGGTTTATTAGATGGGTTTATCTGCAAGGAGATTGAAATAACTGTTAGTTTCTTGTTTGTAGAGCTTTGGAAGTCTGATAAACTTCTTTCATTTTACTTAGTCTTCATTTTGACAGCGCAAGCTGTCAACATTTCTGCTCGTATAACATTCTCAAAAATATTGTAGGCCTCCCATGCATGCCACCAGATTTACACTTTTAGACCAAATCCTTCCTAAATAACTCCATGTCTATTACTGAATTCTGCTGAAATCATTGATTAGATTGCTGAGTGACTCACTTAATCTCCTTAGCTGAAGTTTATCTTGCCATACCCTTGATCATCTCTTCAGAGCAATGCATTTCTAAGAAAGGTTGAGCAGAGTTGATAGAAGTCCTCAAATTAAAGTCACCCACTGGAGGAGTCCCAGCAGGCTTGTACCAGTACTTCTGTTGTACGCAGTCATTTGCTAAACTTAGTCTTAGTATAGATACAGTAGTGAATATGTATTAATTAATTAATGTAGATATAATGAGGCAGAAACTGGGTTATCAGTCACCTATGCTTTCTGTAGTAGGATCTGATGGGCGTATTTTCATGACTATCAGATAAAATATATTTTAAAAATTAGATCACACAAAAATTTACATAATTTTCATGAAAAAATCAGGAATATATTGCTTCTTCTTACACTTATTTTATAGTTTGGTATAATTTTTCTTTAAATCTACATAAAGTTGGAGTGAACTTTATAATGTATTCAGCACCTAAGATCTCTATTGGACTCTGACTACATTGTGGACAACAAGAATCACCTTGTTTTCTTTATTTACTTAATTTTGTCTTATCACACTTGAAAATATTGCTTTACTAATAGCATTACCCAATACTGTGATTTGTATACATGTCCCCTTAACAAATGTTGGTTATATTTATCTATCTATCTACCTATCATGTGTATATGTGTGTGTTAACGTTTGTGAGATGAAGTATTTAGATTGGTTTGCTGCTCTTATATCTGACTATGCGTCTTTAAGAAATTAGAGGGAAAAAAAGGCTGCTCTTGATTAAAAGAAAAGAGAAAAAATACATTTTATTCAGGCAAAGGAAAATAGGGAGGTTCCATTATTGTATCATTAAGTGACTTCTTGTCCTTTTTCAGACTTCATGTCCTTATCACTACAAAGAAAAAATGGAATTAAGTGTAATTTCTTACATGCCTCCCTGGTTGAATGGCCTGGGATCCCAGTTAAGACTTGATTACTCTCAGGGTGAACTGTGTTTCTCATTGATTGCTCTATTCTCTGCCTTGACCGTACTGTATTTCTTATGTAGTACCTCAGTGAGGAGGAACATCTGGCATACTGCAAAGCAGCACTTATTTTTAGCCAGTGATGAGCTGCAGATGTTGGATTTTTCTAAAATCTCTGTTTCACACAATGCAAGGGAATTTGTCATTCTCCCACTTGTCTCCTTCCCCCAGTGAGATACTGTCTATAAGCTTAAGTCTGGAAACTGAACAATTTTCTCTTGATGGACAATTTGAACAGCGCTGTTAGAACTGGGGTCCTGAAGGAAGTATCCACATTGATGAGGCCATTTATTTGATCTAAACCTGCACTTTTATTATAAGTTCAAGGTGGGGGGTGCACAAAACCCATTTCAGTAATTCAGAGAGCATCTGTTATTTTACCTTTGGTGCTGATCACTTTATATTGAACTTATTTGTTTACCTGTCTGCCTTCCTAACTAGACTGTTAGTGCCTGGTAGTCAAGAACTGTCCTATTCATCATGCTCTTCACAGCACTAAACGCATAACAGTTTCTTGGTTTTGTTTGCTGAGCAAGGAGTCAATGGATTAATTAATAAGTTAAATAAATAAGTGGTTAGACTTTGTAGAATCACAGTTCTACAAAGATTCTTAAGACGTCATCCAATATTTTCTCTATCCCAAGGCCTGATTTTTCAACAGGTACCTTATTGTCATTTTCAGTAGCTCTTTAATAATAAACGAAAACGTACTGAACATCTAGCCTTGTATTATGGTTCTTTAGAGGGACAGAACTAATAGGATAAATGTATAAAGAAAGGGGAGTTTATTAAGGAGCACTGATTCACATTACAAGGTGAGGTCTCGCAATAGGTGGTCTGCAAGCTGAGGAGCAAGGAAGCCAGTCTGTTCAAAAACTTCAAAAGTAGAAAAGCCAACAGAGAAGCCTTCAGTCTGTGGTGGAGTTTTCAAGAGTTCCAAAGCTGAAGAACCTGGAATTTGATGTTTGAGGGCAGGAAGCATCCAGCGCCCAGCACTAGAGAAAGATGTATGCCGGAAGACTAAGTCAGGCTAGGCTTTCCACATTCTTCTTCCTGCCTCTATTCTGGCAGTGCTGACAACTGATTAGATTGTACCCACTCAGACTGAGGGTCGGTCTGCCTCTTCCAGTCCACTAACTCTAATGTTAATATCTTTTGGCAACACCCTCACAGACTCACTCGGGAACAATACATTGCATCCTCCAATCCAATCAAGTTGACAATATTAACCATTACAAGGTCCCACAATAGTCATTCCAAAGTGCTAAGGATACAATAGGGAATTTGAAAGATTAGGTCCTTGCCTACCTGTAACCATGTCAAAAAGGAATACATTTTAAATAATAGTAGATACTACTACTAAGAACAAAGCAAATTATGGTAATTAATAATGCTATTTAGCAAAAATCTTCCAGTTTTCCCTCTAGAAGATATTAGAATTGCACCTGAACTCTTGATATTATCTATACTTGGAACTCATTTTGACCAATTATACATGACAGGCATTGCTTCTGGGTGAAGGTTTAAATGACAGTGCTTGAATTTCTATATTCTTACCTGAAGTGGTGGATTATCTGCAAGTTTGTTTCCTGGAGTAGGGAAACACAGAGCAGAGCCCACAGCTGGCATGTGATGGATGTGAGAATGAGCAAGAACTAAAGCTTGGTAGTGATAAGCCAATGTTTGTTTTGTTTTGCTTCTGCAGTATAACTGAGTCTATCCCAAATAATTTATATGGATTGATGATATAGATAAAAGAGGGCCAATGCAGTGGAGTTGAAAAAGGGAAAGGATTTATAAGTTACTACCATAATATTTGAGTATATTCTAAATGATGAGAAGGAGTGAGACTTTTTCATATCTTGGGGAAAAGATTTCCAGCCAGAGATTATCTTATGCCCAGGCTTGGTGGAGGGAAGAGACTTGGCTTGTGTCAGGAACAGAAGAAGGTCAACATGCCTGAGTGGCAGTGGGCACAGGGGAGACCATTAATGCAGCCAGTGTCCACATCAGGTAGGGCTGAAAAGGCCATGGTTGGAAGTGTGGATGGGAGGTTATTGAAGGTTTTAGCAATGGAGGGAGGTTACCTGATTCACATTTGTAAAAACTCACCATCATCTTGTTATTTGAATTGAAGGGATACACAGTGTCCCTAATGAGGAGGCCATTGTAGTGGTCTAGAGGGGAGATGAAGGCAGATTCAGGTCAGATGGTGATGGGAGGATTGGTGACAAATGGTCATTGTCAGGATATTATTTTTAAATGTCATATAAGTCTAAGTCAAAGTATCTCCCTGTTAGAAATCACAGTCCCTATGTTGCCCAGGTTCTCTTTCTCATCTTTCCCATAACACTTTCTGCCTGATATAATAGACCTTTATCCTATCTTCTCCCCGAATCCTACTAATTGCCTTCCATAAGAGATGACTTCAAGTTATCTCTCTTTCATGTGGCTCCCCCTAACCAGTCTTATTTTTTCACCCAGTCACTGGACAACTAATTTTTAAGGATTTAGGATGTTCCAGGTACCAGTCTAGGCATAGAGAATGTGACAAACTACACAGATATATTTTAGCCTGTATGGAGCTTACATTTATAACTAAAAGGAATGCATTAACTATGTACCCAGTTAGTTATTTCATTGAAATTGTTTAAGATTTTGCAAAGGGGAAGTCAAGGGTATTATGAAAACATATAAAAAAAGAATATAGCCTAATTTTGGAGAGGAGACAAAAAAATGTCATTGAAGAAGATCATTTGAATTGCATTCTGAAGAATAAATAGGAATCAGAAAAGTGAAGAGAAAGAGAAACTCTTTCTGAGACTCTTGGAGAGAAAGAAACTTTAAATTAGTCACTCTTCAAAACTAGCATTTCATCAGAAGTTTAGAAAATTAAAAATGCATGGATCTAGGCATGATTTATACTATCACAGGCAAAGTTTTTCCCTTGTTGGAACCTTATGCAGATTTTTTTAAGGGTTCATTTAAGGTAATAGGTATAATACTACGTTATCTCTTCTTTCGCCATTTCTTTGAGTATAACTAAGTTGAGACATTCGCTGCCTGATACAAGGGGACAAATGCATTTCTTTTTATTAAGAGAGGGCAGTAATTTTCTCCTTTTAAGTGTTATTGAAGTGTATGTCTCTCTTCAGTGTTCCTTATCCTTCATAATTCATGCATTGTGGCATGTAAGTGGTCCCATATTATATCTGTAGATCATGGAAAGTGTAAATAATATTGGCCGTTCTCCTTCTTGGAGAAGTATGTAAACCATTCAACTGGTTACTTAAAACTTATAAAATGCATTTTAACCTAATTTTTCTGTTTTGATGTGTGTAGGCAATAATGCACAAAGCTGGGACACTGGCTGAATTGTCAGCTAAATGAAAAAAGTAAACAAATCAAAATGTATTTAGGTCTTCATTTCCTCATCAGTCAAAAGGCTAATAATATACACACTTGCTTAAAATGCAATATACGGATGACATTGAACAGAGTAATAGTTAAGGAAATTGTCTTGGAGATGTGTAAATGCTACATGATCACAAGTTGCTATTTTTCTGGAGTGAATGATGTAATTATAGTTGTATTCAAAGGTATTAAAGATAAGCAATTTGCTCAAGTATTAACTTACTTGATTTTCAAAACCTGATGAATTATATATTAATAGCCTGTTGTTTACATACATGGACTAGAACTCAAAGAATTTAAAGTGCTTGCCCAAAATGACCCAGATGGTGGAACTGAAGCTGGAACTCAGACACGCTTGAACTCTAATCTTCTTAAGCTCGGTTCCTTAAGGCTTTTTAGTTTTCAAAACACTTGGTGCAATTCTACTTTAGATTGGTGGTTAATGTGAAGTTCACTTCTTTACAAGAATCTTAGCTTATGTCCTTTGTGTCAGGGTATTTCCAGAGACAAAGAAAGGTGTTGATAAATCAAGTGGACACAAACCTGCACTTCACATTATGTACATTACATTAAGTAAACGTGAGGTATACTTAGGCCTGCATTTCTTTCTTTCTTTCCTTTTTTGTTCTTTTTGAGATAGTCTTGCTCTATTGCACATGCGGGGGTGCAGTGGCACAATCTCAGCTCACTGCAACCTCTGCCTCCTGGGTTCAAGTGATCTTCCCGCCTCAGCCTGCTGAGTATCTGGGACCACAGGCGCATCACCATGCTTGGCTGATAACTTTTGTGTTTTTAGTAGAGATGGGGTTTCACCATGTTGGCCAGGTTAGTCTTGAACTCGTGGCTTAAAGTGACTCACCCACCTTGGCCTCTGCAAGTGCTGGGATTATAAGCATAAGCCACCACACCAGGTCTTAAGCCTGCATTTTTTTAGTGCCCCCTGAGTGATCAAATGCTAAGCTTAATCACCAGTGCCAGATGAAAGGAAGTACAGGCTAATATTCACATCTGCTCACAAATCTGGCATAATTCAGTAGAACACATACAGATTCTGGAATCAGAAGGAGCTCTGCTTGAGTTCAAATCTACCGCATCCTAATGTGCAATGTGGAAGGACTTGGAGCAAGTTGTTTAATCTCAGCAAGCATTGGTCCCTCTATCTGTAAAACAGGGGTAAAAATAAACCCTCCATTTGTACATATGCATGTGTATAAATCAAATGAGTCAACACATATGAGGTGGTTATAACCAAATTCCTCATTCAGTGAAGCCAGTCTTACTGTTTATCATCTGAGAAATAGTATCTTAAACTATGTCACTCATGGAAAAGTGTTATCAGAGAATTTATGATCTGCTTAAAGGAAAATATTTCATTTTTATATTTGGGAATATAGGGTATCTATACAGCCCTTGAACATGAATAATTTTTTTTAGTTGAATTACTGATTTCAGCTCTACAGGTCTGAGATTCTTGTTTATGTTGGTCAAGCATATGGTTACACTTCTGGACTATTTCCCATTAGTCTGGGCACTTCCAATCTCAGGAAAATCACTCACCTGCCTTAGCAAATCTGTCTTTGTGTCTTAGAGGAAACTTACATTCTTATCTAAAATTTCTTTTCGAAAATTCCACAAGAAAGCATACACCCAGAGTTGCTACTGTTACATAACCAGCAACAGTTTATATCTTAAAAGTTTCTGTCTCTATAGATACCTTGATCTTTCAGAAAGGAATCTAAAACTTAGAATCCCGTAAGTTCTGCTTATGTCTGATTCTGCCCACTGAGACAAAGATAGGAAAGGCTTTCTATTCTGTCATGCTTACTAAGTAGCCCGTAGAACAGAGTATAAATAATCAGATCTCTGCTTTGGAAAGATGATCTGAACTCAACATAGAAGATAGAGTGGGGGAAAGGTGACTCAGATGGGAACAGAGTGAATGTGGAGAAAAAGTTAAGAAACATGGACTCAGCGTCCTATTGCTGGTTCCACCATGTGTTTATTTTCTTTGCCTCTGCTTCTACATCTGACAAATGAAGATACTCACCGTATCTATCTGATAAGGCTGTTGTGAGAACTAAAATATACATGGAAGCACTTAGAATAATACCTGTCATAGGTTGTGCATTCTATATTAATACCATATTATATTAGAGCCATAATATTAATCCATATTTGCTAATGGAGTTCTGACATGGAGCAATGACAAAAGGGAGATGATACCTATAATCTGATGACATAGAATGCAGTAGGAGAGGGATAAGGCCAAGAGGGAGCTCAATAAACCAGAGATTTATAATAAAAGTAGGGGCTGTCATTGATAAGAATTGGGAAAAAGTAGAGGGCGAGGTGAAAAGAGCTAGAGGAAGATCAAGCCTGAAGATGGAGAGGTCCAGGTAGAAAGGAAATAAGCAAAGATTTGGAATTGAGGAAGTTCATGATGAATAAAATAAGTGGGGAGCTTGAACCTGGACCCTGGTTTGTCTAGATATGTCCCAGCTCTAGAGGGTCCCAGTAATGCATTGTTATTAGATAAATTTCCAAAGCCTGCTGGCTCTCTCCCTTGGGTCATTTGTGAAACTTGGAGTTTTCCTGGCTCCAAAGCAGAGCTTATGTTTCTCTGCTACCAGACAGCCTGGTAGTTGCCACTCAGTAGTTGCTACCAGCCTGGTAGTTGCTGCCTCTAAAGCATAGAAATAAGCAAAAGACCTTACTTTGGGCCAGTCCAAAGTAGCAACTCATTAAAACATGACCATGTGCCTGCCAGAAAGGAGAGTTAGCAAACTGACAGCTTGTGTTTGCTAGACATGGCCAGATCCTAACTGATAAATTTAGGCAATAATTTTTCATTTGGCTGGGTTCCTCTTTTCTTCTCTCTGCTACCCAACGGGAGGTCTACCTGGATGCCAGACTGCTGCCACATGACTCTCTTTTCCCAGTCTTCAAAGGAATGATACTAAAGGACAACAGACTTTGAAGTGTCATGAGAGTGAGTGCATGGAATTTGTGGTGTCTGAGATTAGGACACTGATCAAGTTTATTTTGCCATGAATCGAACTGTATTCAGAGAATAAGAGTGTGTGTTTCTGTCTCTTCGTCTGTATGTCCGTTTCCAGCTCTCAAAATATCTCCCTCCTTCTGAAATACAGATATTATTTGATTAAAGACTTTCACAGATTCCTCTTGACCTCAGAGAAATATTTAAACCTCTTAGTATGGAATTCAGTGGGGATTGACATGTTGCCCTAGCTTCCACTCTAGTTATTCCCCTGCCCACCTTCTTCTCAGATGACACTCTGATGTGTCACACACTTTGATACATTTGTAGCTTTAAGCATCCTCCCTACCACTTGTACACATGGCCTCTGACTTTCGCAATGTTCTAGGGCTCACTCTGGTTATTTCCACTACTGGAGTCCATTACTGCACCCTGGTCTTCCTTCTTCGGCATTCACCTGTGTGCCTACAAAGCAGGGCCACATCTTTCCACATCTCCATTTGGGCGCTTGGTACAGTGTCCAAAACAATAGCTGATAAATGGAAGTGAGAAAGTTGGCTTGATCTTTTCTATTTATGTGTCTCTTTTCCTTTTTGGGGGGGTGGGGGAGTCTGAGTTTCACTCTCTCTTTGTGGCTGTGTCTCTCATCTTTACCACCACTCCCCAGTAAGCCAAGACCTTTTCTCCTCTCCCTGTTTCACTGTACTTGGGCTAGTTCTTTGCTTTCTAAGCACCAAGTTCTCACCCTGATTTGGTGAGTTTTTCTTTATGCCTTTTATAGACCAAAATATTTAGTCCATTCATTCAAATGCTCTAGGTCCAAGGTAGTAAGATGCTCTTTTTAGGCCTATTTTTGAGAATATCTTATGTGAAAACAGCTGGAAAGTCAAATCTGAAGAATAAGCTGAATTTCTGATTCTTCTTTGGGGCCGTAGACAGTTGACTTATTACCACTCTGCCATCCAGTGTTGCCCGGCCACTGCTCATATCTAGAGGACGGGCCTAAGATATGTTAGCAAAATGGCTCATGTCGGGAAGTAATTGATACATTATCTGCATTTTGCAGATACACTGATAAGAGGAAGCAAAACTTATGAAGGTCATACATATTTGAGATAGAATGAATTTTGGATGATGTAAGCACGCAACTCCAATCAAAGATGCTGAAACTCATTCATCAGTGAAAATCATATTATAGATACTCTGTGCACCAAGCTCTATACCAGGTACTGTGGAAACATGATCAATAATGTCATGTCTTGGCCTTCAAGCAGTTTATAGCTCAATATGGCAAGCTCATCAGGAAAACTAACAATTATAACATGATGTGATAATTTCTGTCCTAGAAGGCACACCTTTTCTGTCCAGAAGAGGGGCTGGTTTTACATCAGAGCACACTGATTCATCCTGTCAAACTATGTTCAAATTTACAAAGCCACCTGGGTCATTGTCTTCAAAGGAAATTGTCAGGTGGCATAGTCTCTCATCCTAGACCTCCAGCAAGTTACTGAAATTGAGGATAAGCTCTTTTGCCACAAAGTTATTTTAAGAATTTTAACAAGCAGAAAATACTCTATAATACCCTATTAAGCACTACCTGTGCAGACTGCTTGAGCTGTGCTAGGGATTCAGAAATTCTGAATGACCTCAGTTTGCACATCATTCATTGTTATATACCTTCTTTCAAGTAGTCCTAAGAGATATAAACTGTGTTGCTTTGGTTTATAACCTTGCAGCATAGCATGCTTTCTCTGATGCACAAAATCTTTGACATGGCCTGTAATTTTCTCTTGCACTCAATTTCAGTCAAAAATATTCCCTCTTGTGTTCAATTTCAGCTCTCTCTTCTGTCTCCTGATTTGCTATCCAGTATGGCTGGAAGGGAGAAAACTTGTTTGTTACTTTGCATCCTTTTGTGTGTGTGTTCCCTCTTTACATAAGATGAACTATGTGTGCCCATTGAATTTCTAAGGCCCACTCAGTCTAAATGTGTGTGCACACAGGTGTGTTTCACAGTCTTGTCACATTAGGTGTGGCTTGCCTTTAATAGAATGCTGCTAGTGGCTGAGTCACTGCAGAGTGAATTGCTGGAATTAATCAGGAGAATCTTAATTGATTAAAATCAAGCACCAGATACCACAAGCCCTGCCTTAATGAAAACTTTGTTTTTAAGCATATGGACTTGGATGCAGTCATGGAATTTAAATATAAGAAAGGATATAGAACAACAATAATACATATTTATACCTGTCAAACTAACACGATTTGGCACTACTGGTTCTGGTTATTTTTCTAGGCATATTATTGTTTTAAGTTATGTAAGTAACATATGTACAGATAGCATTCACTTTTTTTCAAAAACATCTACAGCATTCTGGTTAAATTTTAAAGTCCCACTTGACCTCTGTCTCTAAACACAGCCTTTCCCTAAACATTTTTCCATCTCAAACCCACACATCCTCCTTGAGAGACAAGATTAATTTAAATTTGGGTGAATCCTTCTAGACTTTTCTGTATTCTGCATACATATTAATAGAAAATATGAAATATAAATTTTCAATTTACATTTTACATTACAGGCTTTGTAATGCATGTGACATTCTGCCACTCACGTTTTTGAATTTTAAATTACTGTTTGGGGATTATTTTATACTGTTGCAAGTAGATACAATTTACTTATTTAAACTTCTAATCTATCATATGTATTTATTACTTTTTAATCTATTCTTTTTTGTTAGACCTTTAAATTTTTTCTAATTTTTTTCCCAATACAAACAATGTTATGAGAAGTATTCTTTTT
>NW_016107328.1:4955228-4960703 GCF_001604975.1 Cebus imitator
GAGACGGGGTTTCACCATGTTGACCAGGATGGTCTCGATCTCTTGACCTCGTGATCCACCCGCCTCGGCCTCCCAAAGTGCTGGGATTACAGGCTTGAGCCACCGCGCCCGGCCATGAGAAGTATTCTTATGTTCTTTTGTGCTTTTATCTCTAGAATAGGTACCTTAATTTATTTTGTGTGCTATAACAGAATACTAAGGACTGAGTAACTTATAAAGAAAAGAGGTTTATATAGTTCATGGTTCTGGGAACTGGGAAGTCCAAGGGCATGGTGCCTGCCTCAGACAAGGGATTTTGTGCTGAGTAATCCCAGGGTAGAAGGCAGAAAAGCAAAGAATAGTGAGAGTGAGAGCAAGAGGAGGCTAAATACACTTTTATAACAAGTCTATCCTTGCAATAACTAACCCAGTCCCAAGAGAACAACATTAACCCATTGATGAAGGCAGAAACTTTATGCTCTAATTACATCTTGTTAGGTAAGTCCTGCCAATTTGTCAGGGATTAAGTTACCAGCACATGAACTTTAATGAACCCATTCAAACTACAGAATTAGGCATCCCAAGAGCCATTACTGGATCATAGGGTAAACATATTTTTAGATTTTTATCAATAATGTGTGATAATGTACTCTGTTAAGTATTTCAGCAAGGGGCTTGAGTGTCATAAAATAATGTAATTACTTAAGCTACAGATTGGACCTATTATGCTCATCAAAACCAACAGTTGGTAGAAACCTCATAAAACAATGAGAGGATAAATTTCAGAGTAATTTGGATTTTGCGTGGAAAACTTAAAGAGCTTCAACATTTTTAGGTGTGATATTTAGGACACCTTGACAAGTTAAACTCGGCGCAGACTTGGATGCCACTGCCATTGAAAAATAACATGCCCCTTAGCTATTGTTGAGTGAGAAAGTTTGCAAAGATTTTTAAAGCAGCTTGTCCTTTTATTCAAATAAAATTTTACTGAGAAGATCTCAATACAATACAGAGAAAACTGGAGCTTCTCTGCTAGAATGGGAAAAAAATACCTATAGGATATGGTTTGGCTGTGTCCCCACCCAAATCTCATCTTGAATTGTTGCTTCCATAATCCTCGTATGTTATGGGAGGAACTGGTGGGAGGTACTTGAATCATGGGGTCAGATATTTCTCATGCTGTTCTCTTAATAGTGAATACATTTCATGAGATTTGGTGGCTATATTAAGGGCAGCTCCCCTGCACATTCTCTCTTGCTTGCTACCATGTAAAATGTGCCTTTACCCCTCTTTCACCTTCCATCATGATTGTATGACCTCCCCAGCCATATGGAACTGTGAGTCCACTAAACCTCTTTTTCTTTATAAATTAGCCAGTCTTGGATATGTCTTTACTAGCAGGGTAAGAACAGACTACTACACTATAGTGCCTCTATACTATCTTGATACATCCTCCATAATCTATGACAAGGCAGCCTGTAAAGTTTATCAGTGAGGCACCCTTTGGAAACCAGTGGGGTAGTCCAATTTCACTATTTTTCTGAAGATGCTAACATTTAAAAAAAATAAAGTTATTACAAGTGTTTTAGATGTTTCCAAAACTCAGGCCTGGTTTCCTTTCCTAGCCATGCTTTTCTTTGATCTGGGATATCGTATTATATTCCTTATCTAAAAGAATGTTAAGCAACCGTTAGGGCTTATCTGTATTGCTTGAAGCCTTCTACCAAAGATGGGATTTATCCTTTTTTGTTTTTTAATATCACCATTTAGTTGTAGACCTTAAGGTGACAGAGCTCACTAGGACTCAGAGGCAGACACAGACTCATTGAAGTTCACCAAAAAGTCATGACTTTAGAAAGGGCAGGTACATGCATTCATTGTTATCCCCTTAAGGCACATGATGAGCTATGGTTGTATTCAGCAATACGTTCATGACCCCATTGGAGCATGATCAAAAAGAAAGCCCCTTTTTGCACATTATGCAGTAAATAAATATTCTTTTTAGAGACAGAAAAGTGTTTTCAACATTATATGTTTTTAGCCTTTGCTGAAATATGCCTAAATTATCTTTTGAGAAGGGCCATTCAGAGCTTAGAGAGACTTAATTAAGAACAATCAGCAATAGTGACAGCACAGTTTGCTAATTTCCTGCTTTCTTTCTCTCTTTTCTCTCTCTTCTTTGCTTTCTCTCTTTCTTTACTTCATTTACTTCTAGAGACCCTTAGAACTTCTTGCCCAGCATGGGGGTTTTCACTCGTCTCCAGTACACACTGTCATCCATTTTAGGGAAAACCAAACTTCTCTGTGATTCTAGACTTATTAAAATTATACTAGGCTGCTATTTTAAATTCACTATTTCCTTCACTCAGATGTGTTATGCAACAATCCCTTCACCGATAAAAACAAACAACCAAAAAAACTAAAGTCACATGGGGAGTCTATACAAAGAAAGCACAGTATTCTCTATAAATGAAAAACTACCTGACTATTTTTTAAGTTCTACATTACTATACTTCCCAATTGGTATCTTCTGGCTCATATATGTGCCATGAATGGTTTACAGATGGCCACAGTATGTTTCTCTGCAGCACTAGAGCAGAGGCAAAGCTTTTGTTTGTGGGATTTGCCAGCTGGAGGCTTTCAGGAGGCAACTATTAATAGTTTCAACTACTTGCCCAGTGTACCATTAAAATATTGTCATTTTCTGCATGTGCCATGATGTGAGAAATGTTGGAAAACTTGAGGAATACCATGAGAAATCAGTTAGCAAGTGGTAGACTCTGCCCTACTGACTCTACCTTGGCTTGCCTGACCAAGCTCTGATCCCTCCTCCATTGATTAGCTGCCTTCTCTTCCAACTTTCAACTCAGACCCCTTCCATTCTCTCTCATTCCAAAGGTCTGCTTTGCTTCTTTGTTTTCAGTTTGACATATTGGCATTAACCATCATATAAAGCCAATTTCCAAATTTCAAACTCTTGGACTCATTTTTCTTCCTCAACCTCTAAAACCAAGATACAGGAATTGGACCTCTGTATTCAGTCTGTTCTCACACTGTTGCAAAGAAAATATCCAAGACTGGGCAATTTATAAAGAAAGGAGGTTTAATTGACTCATAGTTTCACATGGCTGGGGAGGTCTAAGGAAACTTACAATCATGGCAGAAGACACCTCACAAGACAGCAGGAGAGAAAACGAGTGCAAGCAGGGGAAATGCCAGAATCTTATAAAACTATCAGATCTTGTGGGACTCACTCATAATCACGAGAACATCATGGGGGAATCTGCCTCTGTGATTCAATTACCTTCACCTGGTTC
This sequence comes from Cebus imitator, assembly GCF_001604975.1. Classification (NCBI taxonomy): domain Eukaryota; kingdom Metazoa; phylum Chordata; class Mammalia; order Primates; family Cebidae; genus Cebus; species Cebus imitator. The sequence continues at coordinate 4,958,525 of NW_016107328.1, forward strand.
TACCCTCGACACAGGGGGATTATTACAATTCCAGGTGAGATTTGGGTGGGGACACAGAGCTAGACCATATCAACCTGTTAACTCTGATGTATCTTTTTCGTCATCTTCCTTCTTACCTCCTCCATGGTTCAAGTCCTCATCCTCTATTTCCTAGATAATTACAACTGTCTTCTACTCTTACAATTCTCACCTCTCTCACCCTCAATATTTTAAGTTATTTTCCTAAAATATAGCACTTTCTTCCAGAAAGATCTCCCCAAACATTACATAACATATTGCACAGAGAGTCCAAACTCTTTAGCATGGTAATCAAGATCCTCCATGATCTTGTTTCAACCCAATTTTCTGATGTCCCTTTTCCTGCCTTGGACTCTGAGTTTTAAAAATATAGTTCTTCGGCCGGGTGCGGTGACTCAAGCCTGTAATCCCAGCACTTTGGGAGGCTGAGGCTGGTAGATCACGAGGTCAAGAGATTGAGACCATCCTGGTCAACATGGTGAAACCCCATCTCTACTAAAAATACGAAAAATTAGCTAGGCATGGTGACGCATGCCTGTAGTCCCGGCTACTCAGGAGGCTGAGGCAGGAGAATTGCCTGAACCCAGGAGGCGGAGGTTGCGGTGAGCCAAGATCGCGCCATTGCACTCCAGCCTGGGTAACAAGAGCGAAACTCCATCTCAAAATATATATTCTTCTTCTCATCTTTCAATTCATTTTCTTTGTCTATAGTTCCTACTTACACTCCTACTCCTTTTTCCAAGGAGTGAAGACTCATTTTATGTGAAGCCTAAATCAAACACTTCCGTCTCTGTTGACTCTCCTGTGACTCTCAGTTAAAATAAAAATTTTCTCCTTTTTAAGAATTCCACCCCATATGACTTTTACCTTTTCTCTTTGTTTTGTATTTTTCTAGATTATTTATATCCTTTCTGCCCTATTAAATCATAAGTTCTTTTAGTGTAGAGGCTTCAGCTATGGTCTGTGTCCCCAGAGTTATATCCATGGCATGGTAGTCTCCTTTCATCTGCTGTTTTACTTTCCTCCATTTCAGCTACCTGCTTCAACCACAGTCAGAAAATATTAAATGGAAAATTCCAGAAATAAACAATTCATGAGTTTTAAATTGTATGCTATTTCAAGCAGCATGAAAAAACCCTCACACTGTCCCTCTCCATCCTTCCCAGGGTCATGAATTTTTCCTTTGTACAGCATAACCAAGCTGTATACACTGCCTGCCCATCAGTCACTTAGTAGCTATCTCAGTTATCAGGTCAACTGCCACAGTGTTGCAGTGCTTGTGTTCGAGAAATCCTTATTTTACTTAATAATAGTCTCAAAGCACAAGGGCAATGATGCTGACAGTCCAAATAGGCAAGGAGTAGCTATAAAGTGCTTCCTTTAAGTGAAAAGGTAAAAGCTCTCCACTTAAGAAAAAAAAATTGTATGCTGAGCTTGTTAAGATCTAAGGTGAGAGTGAATCTTCTATTCCTGAAGTTGTGAAGAAGAAAAAATAAATTTGTGCTAGTTTTGCTGTCACACCTCAAACTGCAAAAGTTATGGCCACAGTACATAAGTGCTTAGTTAAGATGGAAAGGCATTAAATTTGTGGTTGAAAGAAATGACTAGAATAGAAATATATTCTGATTGATAACAATCAGGTTTGATACTATATACAGTTTCACAAATGCAGCATCCAGTGAGGGTCTGGGAACATATTCTCCTGAGAAAGCAGGGAACTACTGTAACTTTTAACTTCAAGGGGCTCAATGCATGTTACATGAAAGGATCCACGCATAATGAAAGGGGACTTTTGTGTATGAGACTTTACCACTGCACTGTGGGCACCTTGAGAGCAGGAGCTGCATCTTATGTATCTTTGCATCCCTCAAGGTTGCATGGTGGCTAATGCAAGCTCCAGTGCGTCTGCTTAAGTTTAGATGCTAGTTCTAGGTCTTCCACTTTCTACCTGTGCACCTTTGGGATGTCATGAAACTTTTTGTGTCTCAATTTCTGCAAATGCAAAATGGAGATCATTCATTCATTCATTCACTAGACAGGTATCTACTGGGATTGTGACACAAAACAGAGTTTAGCAAAACAGACAAAATTCCTGCCCTAATGAAGCTTTCATTATTTTGAGGAAGAAATACTATATATATATATATATATATATATATAT
>NW_016107328.1:4960788-5013683 GCF_001604975.1 Cebus imitator
TATATATATATACATATATATATGTATATATATATACACACACACACATATATATACAGATTTGTTTAATGTTCTAAAGCAAAATAAATAAAGGTAAGGGGAGATAAGATGATGAAGTCTGCTGTTTTAAATATGGTGCTTAGGAAAGTCCTCCCAGAAAATTAAACGGCATGTAGATAAACCATGTGGCTGTCTAACACAAAAGCATTTCATGCAAAGGGAATTGCAAACACAAATGTCCCTGATAATATCAGCATTGATGTCATAGATGCAGATAATTATAAGAATTAAATGAGATAAAAGAGAGTGAAAAACGTTAGCTTTTTTATCTGGTATGGTTGTAGACACATATTAGCATTTTTTTAAATGCTTAGTAAATAAATGAATTATTGATTGGAAAGAAAACGAACATGTTAATATTTGTTGGGTTTCTACTATAAGCCATTGTTTTGAGTGCTTTCCAACATTCTCTACAAGATTATAACAACTTCGTACTATGATTCAGTAAATTCTCTGGAGTTTTACTTTCAGGGATCACATCTCTACCACTTATTAACTGTGTAATCTTAAACAAGAAATTTAATCTCTCTGTGACTCAATTTTTTCATTTGTAAAATAGGTCTAATAAGAGTGCTATCTTCCTAGGGTTTTTGCAAAAGTTAAATGACATTGTATGTGAAACACTTACAGGAGTACCTAGCACACATAGCCCTCTTTGTGTTTTTGCAATCAACATCTTATAGATGAAGAGAGCTGAGACCAGATAAGTTAAGAAACTTGCCCAAAGCAACTCAGCCCATGAAGAGTAGTAAAGAGATACAAATCCAGATCTTTTTGGCTGCAAAGTCCATGCAATTTCCCAGGCACACAGCACGTGGGATGGGGATGATGGCAGTAGAGTTCCACCCACTGTCATTTGTTTCTCATTCCATCCCCCTGAGGATGACCTTAATTACAGAATCTCAAAAATAACAATTGCTCAGCAGCATTTTTCTCAGTTGGCTTTCTGAATTAGCTCTGATCTTCTTTAATTATGCAACACATACGTCCTTTGAGTGAAGGCGTTTAGGCTTCAGTGAAAGATGTCTATATTTAGTCTTATAAAATCACCAAATGATTCAGGGCAAGTTCATTAACTCTCCTCCACCCACTCCTCAGTAATGTATGATTTTCACTTGAAGTCTTCTATTGACTACCCCTAAGTGAGCCCCACGTTTATTTTCTGGTTGTCAAAGGATTTAACTTTCACTCTTTGAGCCACGCATACACACACAGAGGCAACCCAGGGTCTTAGGAAAAGGTTTTGCACCAAATATCTTAATTCTGACATACATTGTTTAGCTCTATTCCTAATGACTTTGGTTTAAATTGCAGATTCACTGTCCTGTTTTGTTTCTGCAGATGGCAAACAGATTGTTATTTCTCCATCTGGAGCTGTCACTGTGCATATTTTTGGCTTGAAAGTTTGATAAAGGGGAGTAAGAAGGAGAATTTTATTTCTATTTGTCACTGTCTTTCTTGCCCTTTTCCTCTGATTTGTTCCTATTTATTCATTTTCCTCTCCAACTTGGTTCATGCATATCAACTTTCCATGTTATTGGACGTGGAATCTGTGTTATCCCTGACTTGCAGCTGTCTGTTAATTATTCTGAAAGAACTTACCAAAAGAAAGACAGGGAGGGAGGAAGAGAAAGAGAGAGAAGGAGAGAGATTGAGAGATAAAGAGAGAGAGAGAGAGAGGGAGAGGGGAGAGGGAGGGGGGGAGAGAGAGAGAGAGAGAGAGAGAGAAAGAGAGAGAGAAAGAGAGAGGGAGAAGAGAGAGAGAGAGAGAGAGGAGAGGGACTTTGTGAATACAATTGACAAAACAAATATCTTATGATAACATATTTTACTTGTTCCAAATTGGTTTGGCATTGGTTTAGTCATCAAAATGCTGAAAAATGAATGGGACCTCATAAAGACAAATGTGAAGTTTGCATATTTACAAAAACACACTTAACTGTGTTCTGGCTGTGAGGGCACACACTTCCCACCTACTCATTACAACACAATCTATCCTGAAAAATTGCTCTTTCACAAAAGCATTTTAAATTAACTGCTAATAGATGGGGAAGGATTGCTTAGAAAAGATTGGATTCTGGAATGACGAATCTGTAAGAGATCTCAGAGGTGTTCTAACCTGAGACACTCATTTTGCAGATGAAAGCAAAAAGCTTGAGTGACTTAGCCAAAGTCTCAGCAGTTATTGAATGGCATAGCCATGGCTAAAACCCAGCCAGCAATGTGTTTCATGGTGCTGTGTTTGTGGGCTGAAATAAAAATAAATGATATTGATAATTTTTATTTTATTTTTAACAAATTGGGCTCTAGTACTTAATTTAAGAGAAATAAAAAATCAAGCAACTTTAGACCTAGCATAGATATGAGACATTGCTTTGTCTAGGAACTTCCCAATGATTCTTTATGGAGTATTTGTCATTCTGTGGAAGCGCCTCAGAGAACACAAGCAGGAGAGGGAGGGTCTCAGTGCCTGGACTTTAGCAGACATCCCACTCCACCAGCATCCGTTATTAACCTAGGGCTCTGCTTTTATCATTTTACTCTTTATTTCTTAAATTTCATTTTTAAAAATGTGTCCAGCAACCAAAGAATATTAAGAAAACCTAATTGAGTTCCACCAGCCTCTTTGAAGATAAGCAGATAAATTAAATATTTTCTCAAAATCATTAATTGAGTTAATGAAAAAGCATTAACAAGATCTCACATCTCCAAACTCATCCATCCAATTTTTGCTCTGTCAGACTGCTTCAGAGATACCATGTGGTGAAAATTGAGAGTCATAGGTTTTTCAACACCAGATCTCAGAGTGTGCTTTCTCTGGCCTGGTTGCAAGGTAAACCAGGAAAGGCAATCAAATAAAAGATGCTGGCTGGGCATGGTAGCTCATGCCTGTAATCCCAGCACTTTGAGAAGCTGAGGTGGAGGGATTATGAGGTTAGGAGATCGAGACCATCCTGGCCAACATGGTGAATCCTGGTCTCTACTAAAATATGAAAAATTAGCTGTGTGTGGTGTCACACACCTGTAGTCCCAGCCATTCAGAAGGCTGAGGCAGTGGAATTGCTTGAACCCAGGAGGTGGAGGTTGCAATGAGTCAAGATCATGCCACAGTACTCCAGCCTGGTGACAGAGCAAGACCCCCTCTCAAAAAAAAAAAAAAAGCCATATTTTAACCTTTTCATACAGGAATAGATAAAAAATTAATAGAGGATTACAGGGATAGGTTTTCCTAACCTTTGTAAGCTGCTGTTCATTTTCACATGACTACAAATAACTACTCAAGACTGGGAAATATATAAAGAAAAGAGATTTAACTGACTCAGTTCTGCATGGCTGTGGAGGCCTCAGGAAACTTACAATCATGACAGAAGGCAAAGGTGAAGCAAGGACCTTCTTCACATGGCAGCAGGAGAAAGAAGAGTGATTAAGGAGAAACTTACCAAACACGTACAACCATCAAGTCTCATGAGAACGCACTCACTATCATGAGAATAGCATGAGGAAAACTGCCCCATGATCCAATTACCTGCCACTAGGTCTCTCTCAACATCTGGGGATTACAATTCATGGTGATATTTAGGTGGGGACAAAGTCAAAACATATCATTCTGCCGCTTACCCTCCCAAATCTCATGTCCTCACATTTCAAAATCAATCATGCCTTCCCAACAGTCCCCCAAAGTCTTTACTCATTTCAGCATTAACTCAAAAGTCCACACTCCAAAGTCTCATCTAAGACAAGCAAGTCCCTTCTGCCTAGGAGCCTGTAAAATCAAAAGCAAGTTATTTACATCCCAAATACAATGGGGGTACAGGCATTCAAAAAATGGTCCCATTCCAAATAGGAGAAATTGGCTAAAATGAAGGGGCTACAGGCCCCATGTAAGTCTGAAATATAGCAAGGCAGTCAAATCTTAAAATTTCAAAATAATCTTTGACTCTATGTCTCACATCCAGGTAATCTTGCTGTAAGAGGTGGTTTTCCATGGTCTTGGGCAGCTCCACCTCTGTGGGTCTGCAGGGTACCAACCCTCTCCTGGCTGCTTTCACAGGATAGCATTAAATGTTTGTGGCTTTTCCAGGCACACAGTGCAAGCTGTCAGTGGATCTACCATTCTGGGGTCTGGAGGAGAGTGGCCCTCTTCTCACAGTTCCACTAGGCAGTGCCCCAGTGAAGACTCTGTGTGGGGGCTTCTATCCCGCATTACCCTTCTGCATTGCTTTAGTGGAGGTTCTCCATGAGGACTGCACCTCTGCAGCAAACCTCTGCCTGGATAGCCAGGTCTTTCTATACATCCTCTGAAACCTAGGTGGAAGTTCCCAAACTTCAATTCTTGACTTCTGTGCATTCACAGGCTTAACACTATGTAGAAGCTGCTAAGCTTGGGGCTTGTACCTGTGAAGCCTTAGCCTGAGCTGTACCTTGGTCCCTTTTAGCCATGACTGGAGTGGCTGGGATGCAGGACACCAAGTCTCTAAGATGCACACAGCTTAGGGGCTCTGGGCCCATCCCATGAAACCATGTTTTCCCCCTAGGCCTTTGGATCTGTGATGGGAGGGGCTGCCATGAACATCTCTGACTTGCCCTGGAGACATTTTCCTCATCTCTATCAGAGACCACCTAAACCTGACTTCATTGTCCATATTACTATCAGCATTTTGGTCAAAGCCATTCAACAAGTCTCTAGGAAGTTCCAAACATTTTCATATCTTCCTGTTCTCTTTTGAGCCCTCAAACTGTTCCAACCTCTGTCTGTTACCCAGTTCCAAAGTCGCTTTCACATTTTTGAGTATCTTTACAGAAGCACCCCAGTCTACTGGTACCAATGCATTGTATTAGTCTGAGGCTAACAAAGGCATACCTAAGACTGGGTAATTTACAAAGGAAAGAGGTTTAATTGACTCACAGTTCCACATGGCTGGGGAGGCCTAACAATCATGGCAGAAGAGCATGAGGTGTCTTATACAGTGGTAGGCAAGAGAAAGCTTCTGCAGGGACCCCGCATGTAAAAAACCGCTGGACCTTGTGAGACTCATTCACTACCACGAGAACAGTAAGAGGGAAACCATATCCATGATTCAATTATCTCCACCTGGCTCTGCCCTTAACATGTGAGGATTATTCCAATTCAAGGTGAGATTTGGGTGGGGACACAGCCAAACCATATAATTATGCCCCTACCCCTTCCCAAATCTCATGTCCTCACCTTTCAAAGCCAATCATGCCTTCCCAAAAGTCTCCCAAATTCTTAACACATTTCAGCATTCACTCAAAAATCCACAGTCCAAAGTCTCATCTTAGACAAGGCAAATCCATTCTGCCTAGGAGCCTGTAAATCAAAAGTAAGTTAGCTACTTCCAAGACACAGTGGGGATACAGGCATTAGACAAATGCTTCCATTTCCAAATAGAAGAAATTGGCCAAAACAAAGAGGCTACAGGCCCCACGGAAGTCCGAAATCCTGCCAGGCAGTCATTAAATCTCAAAACCCCACAATAATCTCCTTTGATTCCCTGCCTCAGATCGAGGTCAGGCTGATCAAGATGTGGGCTTCCATGGTGTTGGACAGTTCTGCCCCTGTGGCTTTGCAGGGTACAGCCCTGCCCTGGCTGCTTTGACAGCTGGCATTGAGTGTCTGCAGCTTTTCAAGTCATACTATACAAGCTCTCAGTGGATCTACCATTCTGGGGTCTGGAAGATGGTGGCCCTCTTCTCACAGCTCTACTGGGCAGTGCCCCAGTGGGGACTCTGTGTGGGGGCTCCAATTCCACATTCCCTCTTTGCACTGCCCTAGCAGAAGTTCTCCAGGAGGGCTCTACCCCTGTAGCATACCTCTGCCTGGACATCCAGGCATTGTCATACAGCCTGTGAAATCTAGATGCAGGTTCCCAAACCTCAATTCTTGTCTTCTGTGCATCCACTAGACCAACACTATGTGGAAGCCACAAAGGCTTGGGGCTTGTACCCTCTGAAGCAACAGCTTGAGCTGTACCTTGGTCCCTTTTAGCCATGAGTAAATTGGGCCCAGGAACCAAGCCCTGAGGCTGCACATAGCAAGAGGACCTTTGACCTAGCCCAAATCTATTTTTTCCTCCTAAGCCTTCTGGCCTGTGATGAAAAAGACTGCTCTGAAGGTTTCTGATATGTCCTAAAGACATTTTCCCTATGGTGTTGGAGGTTAACATTTGGCATCTTATTATTTATGCAATTTTTTGTAGCTGGTTTGAATTTCTCCCTAGAAAATTGGTTTTTCTTTTCTACCACATCGTCAGCCTGCAAATTTTCCAAACTTTTATGCTTTTCCTGCCTTTTAAACATAAGTTCCAATTTCAGGTCTTTCTCAGGTTCAAAGTTCCACAAATCTCTACAGCAGAGACAAAATGCTGCCAGTCTCTTTGTTAAAGCACAGCAAGAGTCACCTTTGCTTCAGATCCTAATTAGTTCCTCATCTCCATCTAAGGCCATCTCAGCTTGGACTTCATTAACTATGTCACTATCAGCATTTTGGTCAAAACCACTCAAGTTAATAGGAAATTCCAAAATTTGTGACATCTTTCTTTCCATCTTCTTCTGAGCCCTCCAAACTGTTCTAACCTCTGCCTGTTACCCAGTACCAAAGTTGCTTCAGCAGTTTTGGGTATTGTACAGCAGTACTCTATCTTTAATATGGCAAATTAGTACCCACTCCCGGTCTGTTTGTTTTCATACTGCTATCAAGAACTGCCATATATTAGGTAATTTATAAAGAAAAGATAATTAATTGCCTCACAGTTCCAAATGGCTGGGAAGGCATCAGGAAAATTAAAATCATGGCAGAAGGCAAAGCAGAAGCATGAATCTTCTTCACATGGTGATAGGAGAAATAAGGCTGAGCAAAGAAGGTTGCCAAACAGCTATAAAGTCATTGTATCTCATGAGAACTCATTCACTCTCCTGAGAACAGCATGGGGGAGCCACCCCGATGATCCAATCACCTTTCACCAGGTCTCTCCCTCAACACCTGAAGATTACAATTCAAGATGAGATTCAGGTGGGGACACAGAGCCTAACTATGTCAGACAGGAAGGCAAAACAAGTTGTAAAGCAGATAAGAAAACACAAATCTAATCTAGAAGGCACAATATCACAAAGGAGATAAGAGTGGGGTTTCTGTTTTGTTTACTCTGTCACCCAAACTGGAGTGCAGTGGCAAGGTCACAGCTCATAGCAGCCTTGACTTCCTGGACTCAGGTGACACTCCCAGTCCCAGCTCCCAAGTATCTGGGACTACAGGCACATGCCACTATGCCCAGATAATTTTTGTATTTTTTGTGGATATGTGATTTTGCCATGTAGTCTAGGCTGGTCTGAAACTCCTGGACTCAGGGGATCCTCCCACCTTGACCTCCCCTCCAAGTGCTGGGATTACAGGTGTGAGCCACTGTGCCTGGCCAAGGAGTGGGGTTTCTGACACAACAGACTTGGTGGAACTCAGAATTAAGATAGCAGTGAGAGTCTGGTGAGAGTCCAGTGACGGCAAATGATCTAATAAAGGTGGCCAATGAAAAGTGGAAATGGAGGAATGGACAGTTGGCTCTCACAGGACTAAAATGCTAGGGCCTTCAGTCATCAGCTTTCTATCTAACTTTCTGAAGCTTCTGGGCATATGGCAGCGTGTGCCCCAAATACCTTCCATATAGTCACTGCAGCTGGGTGCCAGTCACTCCAAGGAATCTCTTGGGACATTTCCTCTTACATTTGAACTGTTACTTCTATGTGGACAGTCTTTAATCCTTAACTTTGATACATATTTAGATTTTTAAATTCTGTTCAGTCCTCTGTAATTGTCACCATAATCTGCAGAGTTCCTGGCTTTTATTATTCCATTGCATATAGTCTCACTCAAGCTCTGGGAGACTACAAAGCCCCTGGCTGGAACTGGATTCAGCGCTGTAGTGCAGGGCTCAAAACTGGTTGAAGAAAACCTGAAAGGCCAGTTACTGAGAGACCAGAATGACTCAGGAGAGTGAATGTGGTTCTTCAGCTGAAGGTAAGGGGTTTAGAGTGAACTCTTGTTTTGTTGGCCTTATCTCTAGGGAATATACTCATCTCTGAATATATGGAATATAGTTGTAAAAACTATTTCAATATCCTTGTGTGCTAATTATCACATCTCTGCCAGTTCTGGTTGATTTCGATGGAATTTTTCTTTTCGTTATGGGTAATATTTTCCTGCCTTTTGCATGGTTGTAGCATTGCATTAAAACGTAGACATTCTGAATTATATCTTGTTGTACATTGCATATTTTTGTATTTCTGTCAATATTCTTGAGCTTTGTTCTGCAATGCAGTACAGACATTGAAAACAGTTCAGCTCTTTTCCTGCAAGAAAATCGTTTCTTGCATTTCAGATGTGTTCAGATAAGATTGAAGCAGTGGTCTGTCTGGTGCTTAGTTGTCCCCACTAACGTGTCAAGAGCTTTCTGTGTACTCTACAATACCCATGAATCATAGATTTTCCTGCCTGGTTGGTGGTTCCATTCACTATTGCTGTCCTTGTGTAGGCAACAGGCAGTGTTACCATTAATCCTTTCAGGCAGTTCTTTCCAGGGCCTCCAGTAATTTTCTCATATGTGTGCACTGAATGGTAACTACCTGGATGCTTGGGGTGAATCCTTTGCAAACATTTAGAGTTTTCTTCCTGTTTAACCTTTTTCCTCTCTGGTACTCTCTCCTGAAGGTTCAAGCTACCTTTTTTGACTTTCAGCTCTCCCTCCTCAACCCAGCAAATTTGCACGGCTCTAGGTTCTCCCTGTTTTTTTTTTTTTTTTTTGAGCTGGAAACTCTCTCAAGGTAGAAAACTGAGGATATTATACTGCTAACTTCATCTCCACCTCCTTTCATGGATCTCTTTTCTTCTGTTAGATATCTTTAAAACTGTTTTTCATATTTTTTGTCCATATTTTTGGATGTTTAATACAGCAGAGTAATTTCTATCCTTGTTACTTCTTCTTGGTGGAAATGACATTTTTAGGGAAAAGATTTTAAGACCTTGCTTTGTTGTTTTCTGCAGAGCAGACGCAGAGGTGGAAGGATTAGGTTTTGTACACACAAGTCTAGGTTTAAATTTTAGCTCCATTACTATGAGAGCTTGGGAGGTGATAGTACTTTTAAAGCTACAGTTTCCTCATGTATGAAATGGGGAAAATTATAATGCCTGTTCTGTGTAGGTAGATGAGAGGTTAGCTGAGACTGTGCATGTAAAGCATCTATTAAATGTTGGCTGCCGAAGTAACACTGAAGCACTGATTGACTCTCCTCTTCACTACAGCCATCGTTTCCCTCTCCCTTTTCCTTCATTCTAGTACTTTCAACAGATCAACTTGTTTTATACTTTTTGTGTATTAGCCAATGTGCTAAATTCTTTATATCTTTTAACTCATGAAGCTTCACAATAACCTATGCCATAAGTCATTGCCATTATTTTACAGATAAGCTGAAGCTACCGATTGTCACAACTACAAGCAAGAGCCATCCATCAAATCCCAGACAATCCACAGAATATGAGAGATAATAACGTATCAGTATTTTTAGCCACTAAGTTTTGGGGTGATTTGTGAGTGGATGGCCAATCATTCCTTTTGCTTGGAATTGAAGGCTTTTGTGGGATGCAGGACTTTGAGTGCTGAAACTGTAACAGTCTTAGGCAAACCAAGATAGACAACTATAGATAAGCAAAACAGGCCTGTGATCAACACCATTTTTTCATGGCAATTAAGTAATAGAGACTGGATATAAAAACCAGCTGCTTTGACTGTGGACTTCATATGCTATTCTGCCTCCAGAGTCAAATCAGAATGTTAGATTAATTAAAACTTAAATTCCTTTCCATCACCAAAAACCTATTTCTTAGGCCTGGGTGAGATAACAAGATAACAGTTTTCTATTATTTCCTCTTTTCTTAGCTGAGAAGTCTAAAAGTCTGAAAAGATGTGCTAAGTTTCTTAGCACATATTTAGGAAAGTGCTTCAGGTAGCCCCTGAACTCCTCTGAATTGGACGAGATTCCTGCAACATCACACATACATTTTGTGATAAATAGTTTTGTAATTATTTTATTAAAATGTATTTTGCCCACTAGACAGTGAACTCACTATTGAATATCCAGCACCTAGCTTAGTGTTCATTATGTGCAAAATGTCACTTCAATATTGGTTAAAATATAAATGTTTTAAAGCTCCATAGACTGATTTTGAATTTTCTTTAAAATGTGAGAGAATCAGTTTTGATGCTGGTAAATGTCAACATTGTATTTCTGGACTGATGTAGATTGATTTTATGTCTTCTCATAGGCAAGATGGAGAGGAAGGCATAAATTAGTTAATTTCTACTTTATCCTATACAGAACAGATTCAAAAGGAATGTATAAAAATTCTCACAGTATCTGAAAATGTCACGGTAAATTTGTATATTAAAACATATTTAAGTTTTAACATTTGAAATGGCCCTACCTAAAAAGCATTTCCATTTCTGTTATGCTCTGTAATTTAAATAAAATTGTTATTTTTAAAATGGTAACATGTTTATTTTAAAGTATGTGATATATTTTGTATAACCTTTTTGACCGAAATATTAAACTCTGGACTACATCCAATTATCTAAAAGCCTGTTTGTAACACCAAAATCTCAGGGGAAAAAAAGGTAAAACAGTTAATAAGAAACAGTTTCCATGCCCTAAAAATTTTATCTGTACATCTTGACATTAAGAAAATCCACTGGCTTTTTGCCTCACTGAGAATCCAGAATCCAATTAAACTAAGCAATTTCAAATGACTTAAAGAACATTTTTTTTTTTAAAAAATTGAGTAACAAAGTAGGCCAAAATAAACTTGAATAAATTAGAAAATTGAGTTAGCAATAAGGGCGCATCAGTCTCTGTTTTCCATGGATTTTGTGAAATTTAACAAACCCTGCTCTTGTTTTGCTGTGTCTAATAAAGTCACAGTTCCATAAAATAGTCTGGTGTTCAAACTATGTTGACTTTTAAAATTAAATTATATGGCTCTGGGCCCCAAAGGTGTCATCTAGAATCCCCCTCCTTAGTTGACAGATGAAATTTTGAGCACACGAATGAAAAGGTCTGAAAGGATCTTTCTCCAGATAATTCAGCAAACAGATGGCACAACTGAAACTGAAAGCCAGGTTGGTCAAGGCTTAATTCCATTGTTTGTTTGTTTGTTTGTTTGTTTACCTGCATTTTTGTTTTTGTGGAAATGGACAGAGAAGGGAGGGAAGAAAGAGAGTTGGAAGGAGGTGTTCCCTTTCACGTTTTTTCCTTTGCATCCTTCCCTACACATTCAGGACAAAAATTTTATGTGTAATATTTCAGCCCACTCTTTAACTTAACAAGACAATAACAGTACTTTTTCGGCCAGGCGCGGTGGCTCACGCCTGTCATCCCAACACTTTGGGAGGCCAAGGTGGGTGGATCACAAGGTCAGGAGTTCGAGACCAGCCTGACCAGTATGGTGAAATTCTGTCTCTACTAAAAATACAAAAGATAGCGGGGCATGGTAGTGCATGCCTGCAATCCCAGGTACTCAAGAGGCTGAGGTGGGAGAATCGCTTGAACCCGGGAGGCAGAGAGTGCAGTGAGATTGCATCATTGCACTCCAGCCTGGGCAACAGAACATTTTTTTTTTTTTTTTTTTTTTAGCATTGGAGTTGACGTTCCAAGTCAAAAGTAACAGCTTGGCGTTTTGCTATTATATTTGAATTGAGTAATGCTTGAAAATATTTGAAAAGTTCTTATCTTATAGAACATTTGTAATCCTTTGGATATATACCCAGTAATGGGATTGCTGGGTCAAATGGAATTTCTATTTCTAGGTCCTTGAGGAATCGCCACACTGTCTTCCACAATGGTTGAACTAATTTACACTCCCACCAACAGTGTAAAAGTGTTCCTATTTCTCCGCATCCTCTCCAGCATCTGTTGTCTCCAGATTCTTTAATGATCGCCATTCTAACTGGCTTGAGATGGTATCTCAATGTTGTTTTGATTTGCATTTCTCTGATGACCAGTGATGATGAGCATTTTTTCATATGTTTGTTGGCCTCACGTATATCTTCTTTTGTAAAGTGTCTGTTCATATCCTTTGCCCACTTTTAAATGGGCTTGTTTGTTTTTTTCTTGTAAATCTGTTTTGGTTCTTTGTAAATTCTGGATATCAGCCCTTTGTCAGATGAACCTGGAAACCATCATTCTCAGCAAACTGACAGAAGAGCAGAAGATCAAACACCGCATGTTCTCACTCATAGGCGGGTGTTGAACAATGAGAACACATGGACACAGGGAGGGGAGCATTACACACTGGGGTCAGTTGGGGGGAAATAGGGGAGGGACGGTGGGGGGTGGGGAGCTGGGGAGAGATAGCAAGGGGAGAAATGCCAGATGTAGGTGATGGGGAGGAAGGCAGCAAATCACACTGCCACGTGTGTACCTATGCAACAATTTTGCATGTTCTTCACATGTACCCCAAAACCTAAAATGCAATAAAATAAATAAATGGGGGGGGGAAAGAAAAATGTCTCAAACACAAAGGCCCAATAAATTTTCTGCTAATAAAAAAAAAGAAAAAAAGAAAAATTCTTATCTATAAACTAATGTTAACAGTGATATTTTTTAGGATTGGATAAAAAGCACAGTACCCTTAACGGATTATAAGTAATTACTGAGAGTATTAGCAAGTCCTGATCTAATCATTATCCCTCATACACATACATTTTCCCTGGATCTAATGAGCTGTGAAATGCAAAGAAGCCATAGACAGAATTCACAAGGCTGAACTAGATGTAATGTCTGAAAACATAGGCAAAACAACAGCCTCTGTCAATCATTAACCCTATAGCTTTTGAAAAGGCTTTTGTTGTTGTTGTTTGAGACAAGATCTCCTTCTCTCATCCAGTACAGTGGTGCAACCACAGCACACTGTACCCTCAACCTCCAGAGCTCCAGCCATTCTCTCACCTCAGCCTCCTGAGTAGCTTGGACTATAGGCACATGCTACAATGCCCGGCTAATTTTTGTGCTTTTTGTAGAGATGGAGTTTCATCATGTTGCCCAGGCTGGTCTCAAACTCCTCGGCTCAAGCAGTCCACCTGCCTTGGCCTCCAAAAGTACTGGGAAAACAGGCATGGGCCACCACACCCAGCCCCTCTTCTTTACTGAGCCCTAATGTTCTCACTACTGAACTTGGTGTGGCTGAAGAGATTCCTGGTCATGAATGTAAAAAACACCTTGTACATTGGCGAAGCCCTATCAATGCTAGTAAGGAGGCATGCAGTATATCAACTTAAGAGCACAGGCTTTCATCATGCAGATCTGAATTCAAATACTATCTCCATTAGATTATTATTTTTTTAAACTCTCAGGGATTCAGTTTCTTCATTTGGTAAAATAATTATGCCTGCACTTAGAGATGTTGTGAAAGATCAAAGGAGACAATGTATGTGTTGTGTTTAATCTAGCACCTGATAGATGGTGAATATTAACTAAATGGTGGTTGATTTATATTATTAGATTATAAGATTTTCTTCCACTCTTCTTTTGACAAGCACTTAGAATGCAGTCAGATTCCTTTTCCAATCCAGTTATTAATGTATGCACTAGTGCACTTTCCAAACTCTAACTGCTTGTCAAAAATGAATATTGTGTGTCATTTTGATCTGCTATTCTTTTCAGAGTACCTTCATGGTGGCAAGTTGTTTATTCTCTATATGTCACAAAAATGCTTAATAATAGATGCTGATTCTAAGGCACTGTAGCAACAATTTCTAACTGCTTATATTCCAAAACCATGGTTCTTTTAGATGCCCTAAACATGCTTAATTAAATCCCTGTTTTCACCAGCTGAATAAAATGAAAGGTTAGTCAAAGGAAAGTGTATATATATGCCTGTGTGTGTATATGTGTGTGTGTGTGTGTGTGTGTGTGTGTGCATGTCTGTGTTATGCATGCACAAAGATAGGTATGTATAAAGAAAGATGACAGGTGATTGATAGAGATAGGTAGATAGATAGATACGTCAAGAAGAGACAAATAGATAGATGTGGGTGCCCACATTTAATTACCAAGATCATGAAATTACTGTAATTGTGCCATGAAGTCTTTCTCCTTTTATTGTTTTTGTTTTGTTTTGTTTTGTTTTTTACAATAAGGCTTCTATGCAAAAGTATGAGACTCTCCTGCCAATTTCGGCCTACCTACTAAAAAATTTGGACATAGTAATAGTTTATTTCCAGCTCATGTGGATCAAATTTTTATATATTAGCAAAAAGCAAATAGCAGTCCCAAATGTCTGTCACTTAAATAAGGGATACATGACTTAAACGAAAAGGACACTCGTTAGAGCAGGAATTCTATTACACATCAATCAAAACCAGGGATTTGCCTAAGGTTAGTCTTGTCCTTGTTGTTCAGCTAAAATCTGCTCTTCAACTTTAGATTTAACCTTTAGAAGGATGTATGATAGAATTTCAGCTTTATTTCTTCCATCCTTGAATTTGTGTGATTGCATAAGGAAATAAGTACATGAAAAAGCACTAGATGTGTGTGTGTGTGTGAGTGTGTCTATATACACATGAAATAAGTAATTATATTTCTCTTAAATCTGCTTCACTCCCAGGATATGCACCAGGCTCCTACATGATCTATATCACACATATGATGATTGGAATCATTGTAGCTATGGAACCAAGGTCCTTACAGTCTGAACACGGAAACTGGATACTCCTACCCTTGCTAGTCTTGGGTGAAACGCCACACCACAGAATATGGGATGCGACTTCCTGGGGAGGTGCCAAAAATGGTCCAGGTGAATAAAGCTCAGAAAGTGCGGTGAAATCATTGTCCCATTGAGTGATGTTTGACCAACTGAGAGAATATGGGAAACAGTGTACATGTTCTATAGTCTGTTTCTCCTCCTGTGGATGTAATAGATAGCCCCAAAAGACGAAGAGGCCAGTTGTCTCTTTATAGCAATGTAGTTTCAAAATTCACCATCTTGAATTTCTTCCCCTCTTCCCTGTTTTACTTCCTTTATTCCTACTCTTGTTTTGTTGGAAGTAGACCTCCAAATAAAACATTGACACATAAGTTTTGACTAAGGCTATTTTGTAGGGAAACTGAGATAAGATGGCTGGTTACAGAAACAGTTCTAGAAAGCATGCTGTAGGTTGAGATTTTTTACTAAAATAGATTCTCTGTCTAGAAGCAATGGGCACCTTTGTTGTTGCTAGTAGGTGCAGTGTTAACAACCCCTATCATGCAATAGCATAAAAATTATTGAAATGTTTATCTGTAGATCAAATCATTGCTGGATCGGTTGGTGTTGTATTAATCCATATGAAGGAAATGGTTATTGAAGAATTACAATGTGTTAGCTTCTTTTGACAACATCGGAAGCTTTGCAAGCAGAAAAGGATAGGTTTAATGCAGTTAATTACCAATAAAATTCCTTTTATGAAAATCAGAAGGCTATTATGGTGGCTGTAAAAGGACAATTATCTACTGCAACATAGGAGCACATGTTGTGAAATAATAGTTGTTCATTTCAGCAGTCAATTCAACCACACTTTACTGCCTTTAAGACAATAATTAGAGCTAAGTGTCAGCATGAACCAACAAGAAAATTATAGTCTCTTATCCAAAAGTAAATAATTCATACTTCAAAAGAATTTCAGTACATGGTTAATAGATACCAAGAAGATAGGACAGAGCACATGTGAAGATGTGTCTTGAGGGTACTATATGAGGAACATGGAATATAATACTGGATGGGTGATAATTTATTGAGAATTGCCCACTTACCTATTGTTAGGGATTTGCTGTTCTGGGAAAGACATCTGAAACTGACCCTATTAGCATTGTGGATGGCTCCAAAGCCCGGACTTATTAATTACCAATAGTAATAAAAGTAAAGATTCTAGAACTCCCTTCTTATACTATTGGAGGAGGATTCACAAGGCTTAAGGAGGTAGTATATTAGGCTATTCTTATACTGTATAAATAAATACCTGAGACTGGAAAATTTATAAAGAAAAAAAGTTTAATTGGCTCATGGTTCTGCAGGCTGTACAAGCATGACACCAGCATCTGCTTGGCTTCTATGGAGGCCTCAGAGAGCTTTTATTCAGGGTAGAAATCTAAGTGCGAGCAGGCATATTGTGTAGACAGAGTAGGAGTAAGAGGAGGCTGAGGGAAGCGCCACACACTTTTAACCAACCAGATCTCATGAGAATCCACTCACTATTGTGAAGTCAGCACCAAACCATAGAGGACATGACCCCATAACCCAAATACCTCTCACTAGGCCTCATTTCTGACACTGGAGATCACATTTTACAATGAGATTTGGGGAGACAAATATTCAAACTATATCAGGTATCAGTGACAGAATGGATTTATTATGCAATTTTAGAACCCATCACATGACTATATTTTCTTGGAAGGCCAGAACACACCTTTCTATTAGAACAATGAGGAATGTGCTGGTAAAGAGTCTATTATTACCTTTGAGATCCACCCGAGTGGCTCTTGTATGCAGGCCATGGTTGACAGTGGATGATCCTACCATGAAACTAAACCTCCTAATTTCTTAGGGATGAGAGGATTCTATACTGGAAGAAGCCAGGTTGTAGAACCATCATAGGCAACATAGATATAGTGGGCTTTAGGGTTAGAGTAGCAATAATGGTACACTGACCTACAGGAATCTGTGTCTATGGCTAATAAATATTCCTGGAGGGTGATAAAAGGATATCCTACTGGGTATAACTTGGTTTCTAAAATCAGAAGAGATCTAGATCTGGTGAGCAAAAGGCTGACATCAGCTACCAAAATTAAAAATTACAGAGCCTCATCCAGTTCTCAGATCTAACTCAGTTCACATTCTCATACCTCACAGATTGAGGGAGAGTCCAGGTTCTCTTGAAAAAGAATCCTGTGGTGCGACCAAATGTGTGTATAATTGTGTGTATAAGTTACCTTCAATCCTGTCCCAGAAAAATCTGTGCCATTTTCCAGAATAATCATGCAGTGAAGAAGTAAATTACCCAGACTTTTTGAAGACAGGTAAATGCAAGGTCTAAACTGACACTGATGTCAGGGATACTAAAATACCATTTTAGTCCCCTTGTTACAATGGGACTTATATATCTGGTAAATTATCTTGGCTCTCCTCTTTCTCAAAATGGATACAATGGGCCTACAATATCATACTCTATGTATTTTCATTTATCCTATTCTGTGCTTGTTTACCTGTGCCCTAAATGAATAACTGGGATATGTAATGGCTTCATGATAGGGACAAGCAAATGGAGTTCTTTAAACGGTCCATATGCTCATATATCAAAATGGCAAATCAGAAGCAATGCCTAATTCCTGGATGGCTGATGTAGAGATTAGTGCCTGTGGGTATCCCATCTCTCAGCCAACCATGTCCTTCATCCTTACCTGTTGGGGAGAGTTTCTTTCTCCATTGACTGCATCACATGTACCTCAAGCAACTTCTATATCCATTCTTCAGTGGCAGTCTTCAACCAGGGAGCATGAGTGTTGGTGGGCAAATGCAATAGTCTCTCAATCTTTGGAGGGAAAATTTTGAAGCATTCTAGAGTTCTTTAATCAGTTCTCAGAAAGACTGATCTCCAATATCCCACAGTAGCTCAGTAACACAAAATATATTGGTTTTTCCTCCTTCCCAATCCCACTTTCAGGCTCTGCTTCTGGTGAAACACAAACTAAGAGAGTGCTTCTATCAAGAACTTGAAAGATTCCTGAGGGTATGTTTCCCTCATACCCTAATTCAATTAGCCTTTCACAAGCCTGATCTGTCATGGTAGCTATCAGTGGTCCACTGAAAATGAATCAGGTTGTAGTTTTTATTGTAGTAGCTGTGCTGGAAGCATTGTCTTTTCCAGAGACAAACAAGACAGTCTCTGGCACTTTACATGCCACTATTGATTAAGTAAATGCTATTCTCCCACCTCTGTATCAATCAGGATTGAGGATCCAACAATATATGCTTACTTTCTTGCCTCAGAAATATGGAGGCTGAGAATGAGTCCCACAGTGCAGGTTCCATGTACTGTCAACAGCAGAAACTGATGCTGAACATTAATTTTGGGCCCGTTCCTTATGCAGACCAGAAAACCAACTGATGGCAAGCTGACCATATTTAATTTCTTCCACATTGGAGAGGGCAGTTATTTTTCCTTACCAGGATTAACACATATTTCACATAGAAAAATATAGGAGAGTTGCTGCCCTTGGCATGATCTTTGATAAATGATAGACAAGAGACAGAAGAGATCCAGCAAATGAACTTCTCTTCTTTCCTCCCTCTAGGGGACTATTCTAAGGCAGTATGTTTTCATGGGGCCTGATTGGAGGTGTCCTGTACAACCCAATGACTGCTTACACCTTTGCATTAAGCTGTGACTAGCTCACAAATGCACCCACTTTCCACTTTCTTTCCTGCTCATTTCACTTTCCTCTCAATCTTACTGATCTAAATTGCACCACCTGATAAAGTGTTAGAACTTGAAATTTGCCATAGGCTCTGCTTTTTAGGGAACCTGGACTAAGTCAATGTCTTCTTTAATGAGTAAACAAAGCTTTGCATTTAAAGTTTTATTCAATAAAATGTTTTCACTACTGTCAACTAAATAGCTCAGTCCATGACTTAAAGAGAATACAAACATATATTTAAATCATTTAAAATCAGAGAAGAAGGTAAGATTAAACTCTTTGACATAATATTTAGCTTATACCTTCAGAGACAGCAAATAAAGGAAAACTCTTACTCCACAACTGATCTTAAAATAATAATTAATTTAGCATTGCAAAGCACAGTATAGGGACATAAGGAAAAATCTGGCTTCTGACAATGCTGAGAAATCATCGCTTATTAACATTTATAAATGAAACTATCAGAATTTTAAAATCTTACTGAATTTTAACAATTAAATGCTGGTGATAATAATATTTACCTTTTAAATTACATTCCAGATTTCATTTGGTATCATATAAAATGGGGTGGAAATATTTGGCTCTGGCTTTGGCCTTGGTCTAACATTGATCTTTATATTCAGTCTTTTGACAATTGTCCAACATGAATTTTTAAGACACATCTGAAGGTGAATCCCTCTCTTTGAATTCCACTAAATGACATTTGTAAAGAATACAGTATAGAAGCTAATAATATGGTAGTCGTAGTAACAACTAGTTAAATATATTGAACAAATACTTTGTTACGGGCACTCCACGGAACACTTTAACAGCACAATACATTTAGTCTTTGCAATAATTTTTCACAAAGTACAAAATAATCATCACAAAGTACATGATAATGTTTCATTTCTGTGCATAATAATTTCTTTAGGTGAACACACTTACTGTCAGGAAACTGAAAGGCAGAGAGTTTAACAACTTGCTCACTGTCATCTAGCTCATAAGTGATAGATACAAGTAGGATTTCAGGTCAGTCTCAGCCAGAGCTCTTTATAACAGGGAGTAATTTTGTGAGTATTTATTCTCTACTGGGCATTGTACTATGATCTTTTTCATGTTCTAAATCCCAACAAACAAAAGATATAGTTATTATAATTGTTTCCGTTTGACAAATGAGGAAACAAAAGTCACTGAGAGATAAAGTAATTTGCCTAAAGTTACACAATTAATAACTGGAAGTACAGAGATTCAAGATGGCCTTAAAGCTTATTCTGTATCAATTATTCATGTTCTCCATTTCCAACCAGATATGAAGTTTATCTTTAAGAATTACTGTAATTGGTTAATATAACATCTTTATTTTCTGATTGTGACCTCAGTCTTTCTTAACAAATCATTTGCTGGCATTATAATGTCATGAATACAAGAATTCTGCCAGATTTTTATTAGAGGCATATCCAGATCAGGTAGCCTCATGCACAATGGGTGCAAGATAGATAAGCAGCTCCTCTAGAGAGAACAGTTTTATACTAAAATTATTTTTAGAGCCTGGGTGCTCTAAATTTAATATATACAGGATGTGGGATGGTTCTGATGCTCTCCTAGAGAGCAAACTCCGTGGGAAAAATCATACCTTATAGAAGATATGACAGAGTCAGCTTTTGACACTGAAGAACACATTAAAGGAAGACAGCTTCAGGCTATACCTTCTCTCCTTTTTCAAAATTCCTGCCTTCCTTATAAAAATAAGCACTTCACAGTCTTCATTTTATGAGAGTTGCTATTGGTCTGCTTGGATCACGTTGGAAGATAGGCAGCGACTAAAAATAGAATCTTAGTCCACTTGATTCAGATAGCTCATTTACTTGACCATACTTAAAAAGGTCCACAATTTTAGATTTTATAAAACACCTAAGAGAATATTTACATAATAAATATTCCCTGGCATAAGTGTTCTTAGAATTTTTTGAATAAACATATATGAACTCCATACAAAAAGAAATTGCAAATATAAATGTCATGCAATTCTAGTGTTAATGCACCTTCACTACTCTCATGGTTATGATGAGCTAATATTATAATCTTTTACCTCCACATTCCTTAATTCACACAGAGTTGAGTTCTTCACCAGTGTGAAGGCTGAAATTATATATTTTTTTATTTCTATGATTTATTCTATAAAAATCTTATGGAACGATGTTTGAATAAACCTTTACCCCATTTTTAAAGTGTAATTCTCAAGCAGTAAAATTTCCTCTTTTTGTGTCAGACATGTTTTGAAAAAAATGCATGCCACCTTGCAATCACCACCTGAATTAAGATATAAAGATAGAGAACATGTTTATCATTTCTAAAATAAATTCTCTGTGCCCCCATTTAATTAACCCCTCCACTCCAATTTATTATTCATTAAACAGGATCATATAGTACTTAGGCTTTTGAGTCTGTTTTCTTTCATTTAGCACAATGCATTTAATAATCATTTCTGTTGAAGCATGTTTTAGTAGTTCTTTTCTTCTAACTGCTAAATAGTATTCCATTGTATAAATGTGCCATGACTTGTTTATCTGTTCACCAGTTGAAGGCCAATTGGATTGCTTCTGATTTGGGGCTATTAATAACAAAGCCACTACAAACAAGGACAAAAGTTTCTGTATGAACAAAAAGTTTTATTTTTCCTAGATAAATATTTCTGAGTAGAATAAAATTGTATGGCTCATGTATATTTAACTTTATAAGAAATTGCCAAACTGTCTTTCAAAAAGGCCATACTATTTTGCATTCCCATGACCAGCATATGAAAATTTCCATGTTTGTCCTTGTCAGCATAGGGTATTACAAGTAATTGTTTTAACCTTTCTAATAGATTAGAATACCAATCCCTGCTTTTTGTTTTGTTTTGTTTTCCATTTGCTTGGTAGATTTTTTTCGCCATTCCTTTATTTTGAGACTATAAGTGTTATTGCATGAGACGGGTCTCCTGAAGACAGCATACCATTGAGTCTTGCTTCCTTATCCAACTTGCCACCCTATGTCTTTTAATAGACGCATTTAGCTGTTTACATGCAAGGTTAATATTGATATGCATGTATTTGATTCTGTCATCATGTTGTTAGGTGGTTATTATGCAGGCTTGTTTGTGTGGTTGCTTTATAGTGTCAATGGACTATTTACATAAGCCTCTGTAGCAAGATTGGGGAAATTTTCATGGATGAGATCCTGTAACATGTTTTCCAAATTGCTTGCTTTCTGTCCTTCTCTTTCACAGGTATCACATTAATGAGTTACAGATTTGGTCCCTTTACCTAATCCCATATTTCTTGAAGGTTTTTTCATTCTTCTTTAATCCCCCATTTTTTAGATTTTTGTCTGATTTATTGGAGAGAACCTATCTTTGAGTTCTGAGATTCTATCCTCAGCTTCATTGATTCCGTTGTGGATAATGTGCAATTGTATTTTAAAATTTTTAAAGCGAGGTTTTTTTTATCTCTATCATATTAGTTCAGTTTTTTTCTTAAAATGGCCACTTTGCCTTTTATATCTTTTATTGTTTTATTGTTTTTCTTAGAATCCTAGGATTGGGTTCCAACTTTCTCCAAAATCTTGATGATTTTTGTTCCTATCCATATTCTAAATTCTATTTCTGTCATTTCAAGCATTTCAGCCTGGTTAAGAACCATTCATTACTGGGGAAGTGGTATGATCATTTGGAGTAAGAAGATACTGGCTTTTTGAGTTGCCAGAGTTCTTGCGCTGTTTTCTTCTCATTTGTGTGGGCTGATGGTCCTTCAATCTTTGAAGATGCTGTCCTTTGGAATTTTTTTTGTCTTTTTTGATACCATCAGGGGCACTAAATAGTACTGAATTTTTCTAAAAATTACTGACTTAATGGGCCATTAATTAGAGATAGAAAATAAATGCATCAAATCTTTAATATTTTTGACGGTGATAAAATTTATCAATAAAATAATCAGACAAATGTCTTAGGTGGGGCTAATGTAGAGGGTGGTTGCCACGGAAGGCCCTACTTTCAAGGTTAAATGAAGAAAATAAACACTTGAAGACATTTCTTAACAGTAGTTGATGAGAAGATTAACAACGCAAATGTCCTGAGGGAATAGTGTTTATGTCTTAGAAAAATGGCAAGGAAAACAGTGCAGCTGAGTGAAATAATAGACAGAATTAGGAAAACATGGTCAGAGAGATAAACAGGAGTGATGTATATTGATCATTGCTGGCCATGATGAGAACCTTGGGATTTAGTCTGAATGAAGTACAAGCCATTCTAGAGTTTTGAGCATAGGGAAGTCATAAATTAACTCACATTTTAAAAGAATAGCTATCATGTCTGTGTTGAGACTAAACAGTAGGGAAATAATACTGAAACCAGAGAGGCAAGTTAGGATATCACTGCAATAATTAAAACATAAAAGTATTAATACAATGTACCAGCAATCATATTTTAAAAAGCTCAGCATCACTGATCATGAGAGAAATGCAAATCAAAACCACAATGAAATACTATATCATACCATTTAGAATGGCTATTACTGAAAAGTCAAAAAATAGCAGTTGCTGGCAAGGTTGTGGAGAAAAAGGAGCACTTATGGAACATTGATGGGAGTGTAAATTAATTCAACCATTGCAGAAAACAGAGTGGTGATTCCTCACAACCTAAACCCAGAAATACCATTTGACCCAGCAATCCCATTACCAGGCATATACCCAAAGGAATATAAGTCATTGTATTATAAGGACACATGCACACATATGTTTATTGCAGCACTATTCACAATAGCAAAGATATGGAATCAACTTACATTCTCATCAATGATAGACTGAATAAAGAAAATATGGTACTTATACACCATAAAATATTATGCAGTCATGAAAAATAATAAGTCCATTATCCTAAGCAAACTAAAGCTGGAACAGAAAACCAAATAGCATGTGTTCTCACTTACAAGTGGGTGCTAAACACCAAAAACACATGAACACGAAGAGGGCAACAGCACACACTGGGCCTATCAAAGAGAGGAGGGTAGGAGGAGGGGGAGGATAAAGAAACATAACTAGTAAGTACTAGGCTTAAAACTTGGGTGATGAAATATTCTGTACAACAAACCCCCATAACACAAGTTTACCTATATAACAAACTGGCACATGTACCCTTGAACTTAAATGGAAAGTTAAAAAAAAAAAAAGAAAGTACGATGGATTGAACTGAAATATTTATACAGGAAATTGTGAGGTGATTTACTGTTCTGGTTATATTTTGGTGAATTAGAGAAGAATTTTCAGATGAGTAGTGCGTAGGCTGTTTTAAAAGGAAAGCAGTGAAAAAAGGGATTCAACAAAGTTCTTCAGGCAAAAGGAAAAGAAATAGAAAAAAATGGTTATGCACAAAGGAAAAAGAGTGTTGGAAATGCCAAATACATGGGCAAATAAGCAGGCACTTATTAAAACACAGTGTATAAATCAAATTAATGACAATGTATTGTGGGATTTATAAACTATGTAGAAGAAAATAGCCCAAAGAACACAGGAGGGGATAAACGTAAGCATACAACAAGGTTCTTACGTTATACATGAAGTAAGTATACTATTATGTGAGGTTAGACTGTGATAATTTAAGGGTATGTTTTACAACTTTAGAGCACTTGTTCACCAAGTGTAGTCTTCTTCAGCCTAATAAAGAATATAATGAACTATTGTTTCTCACAACACTTGTGACACAAAATGTGTTTCCTCCTCCCACCACACCAACCAATTCTCCAACTGCCCAGACAATCAATTCTCCAACTATCCAGTGTGTACACCAAAAACATAGAAAAAGTTCAAATAAACAACCAATGTTGCATCTTAAAGAACTAGAAAAGCAAGGACCAAAAAAACCCAAATTAGCCGAAGAAAAGGAATAATAAAAATCGGAGCAAAAATGAATGAAATTGAAATGAAAACATACAAAAGATCAATGAATGAAAAGTTGTTTTTTTGTAAGATAAAGAACATTTACAAACCTTT
Organism: Cebus imitator; assembly: GCF_001604975.1. NCBI lineage: Eukaryota > Metazoa > Chordata > Mammalia > Primates > Cebidae > Cebus > Cebus imitator. Next base: position 4,985,365 of record NW_016107328.1, read on the forward strand.
ATCCAGACTAAGAAAAAAGAGAGGATACAAATAAATAAAATCAAAGATGAGAAAGGAAACTACAACTGATACTGTAGGAAGTCAAAGGATCATTAGTGGTTAATATGAGAAACTATATGACAATACATTGTAAAAACCTAAAAGAAATGGGTAAGTTTATAGACACATGTAACCTACCAAGATTGAACCATGAAGAAATCCCAAACCTGAACTGAATGCAAGTAATGAGATTGAAATAATAAAAAATGTCTCCCAACAAAGAAAATCCCAGGACCAAATGGTGTCATTGCTGAGTTCTACCAAATATTTATTTGATTTGATTTTAAATATTTTTTTTTATCTCAATAGCTTTTGGGATACAAGTAGCTTGTGGTTACATGGATAAATTTATAGTGATGAAGTCTGAGATTTTAGTGCACCTCTCACCTGAGTAGTTTTTATCCCTTTTATACATTGGGAAAAGAACAGTCTTTTCCATAAATGGTGCTTGGGAAATTGGATATTCATATAAAGAAGAATAAAACTGGACCCACATATCTCATGATATAAAAAAGGTCAAACCAAAATTGATTAAATTTAAATCTAAGGCCTCATACTATGAAATTACTAAAATAAATGTTTAGGGAATTAGACTGAACAAAGATTTCTTGCATAATAACTCATAAGCATAGGCAATAAAAGCAAAACTGGACAAATGGGATCTCATCAACTTAAAAAGTTTCTGCACAACAAAGAAAACAGTCAACGAAATGAAAAGACAACCTACAGAATGGGAGAAAATATTTACAAATTACCCATCTGACAAGGGATTAATAACCAGAATATATAGGGAGCTCAAACAAGTCTGTCAGGAAAAAAATCTAATAGAAATACAAGAAAAAATAGACAAATCCATAATTATGGTCAGCGATTTCAATACCCCCCTCACAATAATTGATAGAGCAAGTAGAAAATCAGTAAAGATGTAGGACACTTTCACTATCAACCAACTAGAGCTGTTTTACATATCTGTAACACACCATCAAACACTAGCAAAATGTACATCATTTTTGAATGCTCAGGGAACATTACTGAAATGGACCTTATTCTGAACCACAAAATAAGTCTCAGTAAATTTAAAATATTTCGGTTTATACAAGGTGTGTTCTCTGATCACAATTGAGTTAAATTAGAAATCAGTGACAGGCTGGGCTCAGTGGCACTGTAATCCCAGCACTTTTGGAGGCAGAGACGGGTGGATCACTTGAGGTCAGGAGTTTGAGACCAGACTGGGCAATATGGTGAAACCACGTCTCTACTAAAAATACAAAAATTAACCGGCCATGATGGCATATCCCTGTAGTCCCAGCTACTCTGGAAGCCGAGGCACAAGAATCACTTGAACTTGAGAGGTGGAGTTTGCAGTGAGCCAAGATAGTGCCACTGCACTCTGGCCTGGGCAACAGAGTGAGACTCCATCTAAAAAAAAAAAAAAAAAAAAAAAAAAAAAAGAAAAAAAAAAGACATCAGTAACAGAAAGATCTCTAAAAACATCTAAAATTTAAAAACTAAGGAACATACTTCTAAATCACCATTGGATCAAAGGAAAAAACATGAGAGAAATTAGAAAGTATTATTTGAACTGAATGAAGATGAAAACAGAACACATAATTTGTGAGACTATCTCAAATCAATGACCTCTTCTTTCTGTTTAAGAAACCAGAAACAAAATAGCAAATTAAAGCCAAGCACATAGGATAATGAAAATAACAAAGACCAAATAAAAATCAATGAAGTAAAATTCAGTAAAACAATAGCCAGTCAATCTATAAGCTGGTTCTTTGAGAAAATCCATGAAATTGAAAAAGAGATATATTTATCAGGAAAAAAAGAGAAGATAAAAATTATTAATATAAATAATGAGAAAGGTTGCATACAACAACTTCTACACATTTAGAAAGATAATAGGGGAATATTATAAATAATGTTATGGCAATCATTTTGACAAGATAGATAAAATGGAAAAAATTCCTTGAAAAATGTAACCTGTAATCTACCAGATCACAGTCCAAAAGAAACAGCTAACCTGAATAGTTCTATATTATTAAAGATATTAAAATTATAGTTTAAAACTTGACCAGGGACTTCTCTTTTTTGAGAAGATGGAGTAGACACGCTTTTACCTACTCCTTCTCGCTATATACAACTAAAAACTTTAGACATTATGTATTAAGCAAACATAAGAACACTGAGAAATGGAGACAAGAAGACAAAATTTTAAGGATGCAGGGATTCAAGGAACGTGGGTGAGTTTCCAGCTTCCTGTATTTTCTTTTTGACTTATAGCTGATAAAAGTGACAATGAAGAAATGCCTTTGGGGATAAACCGAAAGCCTCAGCAGTGTGCTCTCTATTGTCAAAAGTTCAGGAAAGAGGCAGCAAACTGAGGCAGAATATTTAGACAGTCACTGCTGTACTATAGCAAAGGGTGGAGCATAGTCTTCTACCTTCTTTAGGCTGTGATAAGGCACCCCATTCTGCTGTCATACTGGTATCAGACAGAGAATGCTGAATAGGAAGCTAATAGTTTAATTTCCCATGGAAGGCAATGAAGCCCCCGCCTCTTCAAGGTGTCAGTGGAAACCACATGGAAATCCTGGATTTCCAGGCTGGAAAATCTTGAGTGTATCAGTGTCAACATTCTGTTTCTAATATAGTAATAGATTTTTATAAGATGTTAATATGAGGGGACACTGGGCAGGATACACAATATTACTGCATTATTTCTTATAACTATAAGTGAATCTACAATTATCTAAAAATACAATGTTTAAAATTACATCCTATTATTGGGTAAAATTAAATACTTATCAGTTATAATAAAGAAATTCAGTTTCCATTAATAAACAGAAACAAAAACACAACTATACACAAAGAAAACTCAAGGCCCAAATGGCTTCAGTAGTAATTTCTACCACATTTTGATGAATAAGCAATATCAGTTCCACACAAACTCTTTCAGAAAACTGAAGAGAAAGGATTACTTCCCAATTCATTCTATCAGACCAATATTACCTTGGTACCAAACCAAACAAAGGTATTTCAAGCAAAGAAACCTACAGGCCAATATCCCTCAGGAATACAGATTCAAAAATCCTAAATAGCTTTTAACAGATAAAATCTAAAAACATATACAAAGAGTAATACATCATCACCAAGTAGGATTTTGGCTGGAATGCAAGGTTGCATCAAGTTTAAAATCAGTGTAGTTCTTTATACTAACCATCTAAAAATGAAAACTCTATGGCCATCTCCATAGACACAGAAAATAATCATTTGTAAAAAGCCAACATGCATTCCTAATAATAACTTTAATCATGCTAGAAATAAAAGAGAACTTTTTCAACCTGATCACAGGCTTCTATAATAATCTAGCAGCTAATATCATATTTAATGGTGAAAGATTAATTGCTTTTTCTCTACAATATCAGGAACAAATTAAGGATGCCTGCAATCAACACTTCTTTTCAATATTATTCTAGAGATTGTAGCCTGCTTATAGTCTTTCTTTGGTACTTGCTTATTAGGAACAATAAAAAAACATTCAGATCAGAAAAGAGGTGAAACTATGTCAACAGGGAAATGGATAATTAAACCATAGTATAGCCATCCAATGGTGTAAAAAGCAAGGAAAGGAAGGCTGTTGATACAATTATGTTGATGCTACAATGTGAATGGATTTCAAAATATTTAGGCTGAGTCAAAGAAGTCAGACAAAAAAGAGAACTTGCTGATTCAATTTATATGAAAGTTTAAAACATGCAAACTAATCTATAATAATGGAAAGCATCTTGGTTGTGAGGCTGAGATAAAGGATCACAGTGGGGGTGGGGAGGAGTGAGAGGAAGCAACTACAGAAATAGGAGAGAAAACCTTGGGGGCCGAAGAATATGTTCACTATCTTGATTATAATGATAGTTTCATGCGTATATACATATGTCAACATTTAAAACTGTATGCTTTATATGTGGATTTGTTTATGCATATTATGCCTAAATAAAACTATTTAACAAAATAGAAATAATAAGGATAAGCCAAAGAATAGAGAAAAGTATTCACAAATGTACATCTTATGGAGCAATTTTGTCCAGGATCTATAACAACTCTTGCAACTCTATACAAGTTAAAGATCAGATTCAAAAATTTGCCAGAAGATTTAAACAGGCAGTTCAAAAAGAAGATTTACAGTCTCAATAAATAAATCAGTGACAGTCAGCATCAATAATGAACAGAGAAATACAAATGAAATCAATGAGAACACTACATAGCCACTACAATGGATAACATTAAAAAGCTGATTATACCAACTGTTGATGAGGATGAGGCAGAATATCCTCCCTCTTGCAGATGACTGTCACAGGGAAATATTATGAACCAAAGATCTGATGGTGAGGATTAAAACGATAGGTCTAGGGAAAAAGGAGAGAGAATATCTGAAGAGCCTTTGTGAATCAAAGGGGACATTAGGCCAAGAAGTGCCAGGGGAAAAAAAATGCATACTTAACAGTATTCAAGGAGAAAAAGTGTTTTCAGAGGCGAGGCAGATTTCTGTCAGAGCAAGAAGGTAAAAAGGACATTCAGAAAATTGAGCGAAAATTGCGTAGCATTTTGTTGGTAATGGAAACTTATGTTTGAGTGTGCTCATAAAAGGGTCTCTCATACTGTCAAAGAATGAAAAATGGATCCCAATAGGAAATAGGCACTTTCGTATGGAGTTGAGGAATCCAGGGATAGAAGACTTGTTGGCAGTCTTGGTCTTTTGGCTAATAGAAAAAGATACAAAGTGCATGATAAGATTCATTCTGATTTTGTCTACATTAACAGTGGATGTTGAAGAAACATGAGGTGAAGAGTTTTGCTATAATCTTACAGTGGAGCCACTGATCCTGGTCTGTAACTTTTGTAGTTCTTTTATGAAAAATATTAACTCTTATGTTTAAACCTTTATTATTTGGGGATTTTTCTATTATGTGCAACCAAACTGAATTGCACCTGATAGAGTTTGCTTTCTGTGATGTGCTCAGAGTTTAGAAACCAAAATGTAATCTATTAGACTATAGCATGTCATTGATGTTTATCTCTGACAGTGAGTTGAATTAACTTAAGACAATCTGTAGATCCAAAACAAATTTGCTTTAGCTTAGTCATAAGAGCTTAGATTTCTTTTCAAAGAGTGGTGCGAAAATTTCTCTAAGAAAGTGGTAAATTTGACCCTTCAAGAATTGACATACTACAACAAACCACTTGAGAAATTGTTTTGGTTTCCATTTGGCTTAGCAAAATTAAGAGAAGATTCATTCTCTTGTACCTTTAACACCAGTCACTTCACTTTTGTTGTCAATGTTCCTAGGAAAGAGAGGTATTGTGTTAATTAGGTAATTAAGCTAAAGCCTCTATTCTTCCAGACCTAGTTCCCCAGTTGTTATGCACAGATAAAGCTACTCCTTAGGAGTAGCAAATGCACAAACAATATCAGAGGAGGAGAGCCACTCAGCAGTGTTAGGCAATTGACAGATGAGGCCAGCAGTCCCAGTATCTCAGCACATCAGCGGCCTCTGCAAGAGTCATGCATCAGTGCATGCATGAAAGGGGCCAAGCACCCTTGGCATCCTGCTTCATGTCTTGGCTTCCAGCTACTTCACTAAACATGGCAGTCATTGGTATGCCTGAGTGGCCAAGCCTCCCACATCTCAGTCTGGTCTGAATGCTTGACGGATGATTTAATTGTGGCCCTGGTGAAGGGCAACGTACATTTCAATTAAAATGTGGCCAGAAATCCCCCTTGAGCAATGCTATGGAGGCTGAGTATAGAAGACTTGAAGTTACGGATTTAAGTTCAAGTGTTGGTTTATTCACCTGCTGATTATGTGAGCTTGGATAGGTCACATAACTGTTGTGAGTCTCTGTTTCTCATGCTACAAATGACTTAGATTCATGGAATAGTTAAAAATCACTTAGTAAGAACTAAAGGCTGTGCTAGGAAGAGGTATAAATAAAACAGGATACAGTTCCTGCCTCAAACCTCAGAGGTTAGTGAAAAAGGTCTAGACTATAACAGGTAATACTTCTCATAGGGTTATTGAGGAGAGTTAAATGAAGTGTTATATATTAAAAAAAAAAAAACATAAAAGCCTAATGTTCTCAATAAATGCAAGCTGATGCTGTAGTTCTTGAAAATGATTTTACAAATTGGTAGCACATTTAATGGCAAGCTTAATTTCATTTGGAATGCTCTAAGACTTGCATGGTAGAGGTTTCTAGAAGATGCTCATGCCAGGCAGTTCTATGGGTGACCTTTCACTGACCCAATTCTCCCTCCCTTTTTTACTTACAATTCTCAAGAATGACTGTAGAATGTGCTGGGAATGTAACTTCCTGAGATAAAGGGATACTGGTCATAAAAGCCTGTGTTATTTTTATCTATCTCCCCATGCTCCTCAAAACAGGTTTTTCAATACTTTAGCGAAATGTGTCATGTTACCCCAGGGTATAAAACCCAGAGCAGGCAGATTTCTGGGGTTCTCCACCTGTGGTGCAAGTAAGGCATGTGCATATGAGACTCCATCCACTCCAGCCAACTTTTCTAAACCTTGAGGGACTGACTCTCAATGAATTATCCACTTCTGTTGTCCCTTGCTGTCTATGTTTAGGTAATAAGCTCATCTCATGTAAAATCTTGTATGTGTGTGTTCTGTCTTACTGGACCCAGACAAGTTTGTAACCAGTACACAGTGAACCTGTTTCACTAATTACTTGCTGATGAGAAGTTTTCTCTAGTCACATCTCCTGCCATTAGTGATGAGTATGCCTTAATTTGCAGCTGGTGCCAGTAAAAGTTGCTGGAGGCTTTGTGGGCTTAGATTGCTGAGTTGCCTCATGGAGAACATTGTCCCAGATCTGCACTTGATTTTTCCTGGGCAAGAAAAACATTTTTGTTGGTTTAATCCATTGAAATTCAGATGTTATTTTATTTTCTCATAATAGGCTCACTTAACCTAATACGTTTGTTAGCTGTAAGGTCTTAGTTTGGTAAAAGGGCTCTACATAATTGATCCTAGTAGAAACTAAGCTGCCATTTTACAGTGGTATAATTAGATTCGTTTTATTTACATGGGAGGCTTCAGTGGGCTTTTTTTCTGTGGCCTATGGTCAGTGCCATACCTCGGGATCCAAAAAGGCTACTTTTTCCCTTGGTTCTTGGTAGAGCAAATTAGCCAAGTATTAAAAGGTCACATTTCTGAAGTTATATCATCAAAATTTCAATCTCTTGTCATTGCCATGATTAGTTTCATGACCTGAAACAATTAACCTAACTCTCTGCATCCCTATTTCCTTATCTAAGAAAATGAGATGTCCACAATTTATACGAGTCAGGGTTGAGGTGGAGATTCAATGAGATGTCACATGGGAATCTTTTAGCCTGATATGCGGTTAAGTGCCTAAAAACTGATGTTTATTACTGCTGATGATTTTATTGTTATTTCTCATTCTATGAACACAGGGTATAAATAAAATACAAATCTCTCCTAACCTGTAGTTAAATGCATGCCTGCCTCTTCTATCTCTAACGACACTATATGTTATCCCCCAGAAAGGCTACAGCTAGATCTATTTGGCAATCTCTAGACAAGCAACAACCAGATCTCTGATATAGAATAAATTTTCTCTTTTTTTTATATTATTTTAAACATTGTTTTATTCTAAGTGTCTTTACCCTGGTTCTTCTGAACCAAAGCCTTTCTCACTTTTATAAAATCTGCAGAGTACTCAGCTTTTTATGTTTGTATGTGCCCCAGACAGTAACAAGGAACAACTCAAAGTAACTCCACATAAACTTCTAAAGAATTTTTTTATTCAATAAATTCAATGATAATGATAAAATCTGTCTTTCAAATAAGTTGTGTGTATTCAGTGAAGTAACTCATGTGAAAATACTTTATCAACTGCACAGAGCTGTAGATGTGAAGGGGCTTTATAAGAAAGTTGCTAGTGTTGTTAATCCTAGAATTATAATCTCCTTCTACTTGAGGGAGTTAGAAAAGAGCAGGGACGTCAGAAAGGTAGTTAGCCTAGGTCTGTATCACTGTGGTTCTAGTATGAGGTTTCTTCTAGCTCCTGCCTACTTACCATGTCATGAGTGCAGAATGCTGAGGGAGGCTCTGTCTCAGAATGTAGAAGTTGCTCATTTATTCACAGGAGAAAGGGATCCCTAAATGGGGGAAAGATTGAGGTTTTCTGAACAGGGCGGTTATCTTCCTTTAGTTTTCTTTTCTTTAGTCCTGCTTAACCCAGCCTTCTGAAATTTTATCTGTCTTGAGCTGTAGGCAAGAAACATAGTATAGTCTCCTTGGTGTGGCTGTTAAATGGCCCTCAAAACTCAATCCAATTCCACTGAAGTCCTAAAATCTATTAGACACTTACCTCCATCCACCCCTAGTATTTTATATGTGTGCAGAATGGCAAGTAAGAAGTGGTTTCAAGTATGCAGAGGCCTCCTATGGGGAAGAAAAATCAGGCTTATTCCATGCAGCCTGCAAAAGCTGGGAAAGAATCAATGAATAAAAATTGAGTGAAACAGCTTTCAGATATTGGAGGACTGTGGGCTATGAAGATAAAACGACACATTTCATGTCCTTAAGGAACACAGAAGAGAGAAGAGATCGACGCATAAGTAGATGCATTCCAAATACTATGATGCTTGCAGCACTACATCACTCTAAATAGTTACTGCACCCATTTCCGCTCCACTCATGCAAAATACCACTTACTCTACCTTCAAAACTCTTTTCACTATCTCCTTTGTTACCACTCTGGTCTAAGACACTACAATATCTCCTAAATTATTGAAACGGCTTGCTGATTCATGGAGTTCTTAACATGCTGTTCTCTACATAGCACCCAGAGAGATCTTGTTAAAGCATAAAGCAGAAATTTTATATCTAGGTATGGAAAAAGACCTGATACAGATCGAGATTCCTTGCTCTCTCTCTCTGTGTGTGTGTGTGTGTGTGTGTTTGTGTTTGTGTGTGTCTGTGTGTGTGTGTGTGTGTGTGTGTTTGTATATATAATATATATACACAAAACAACTGTTTAATACATTCACTTATCTGCTCAAACCTTCTTGGTGACTCCCATTTTAATCAGTGTAAAATAAGAAAAGTTCTTATAATAATCTAAGAGAATCTGCAGATTGGGCTCTTTGCTATTTCTCCTCCCTCTCCTGTTAAGTCTTATCTCTTGCTCACTCTAAATAGCCACAGTGGCCCCTTCACTGTTCCTCAAACACTAAAGGCATTTTCCAACTTGTGAAATTTTTAGTGGCTACTCCTTCTGCCTGGGCTGCGCTTCCCAAATATATCTACTGCAGATGTTTGCTGTCAGCGAAGCCTTCCCTAATTCCTTATTTAAAATTGATTTTTTTAGCCTACTGATACTCTATACCTTCCACTTAATTTTTCTTCATAGCACTTATAATGACATCATGCTGTATATAATTTTCTTATTGAGTTCACTTTTTGTTTCTTCCCATTAGAAGGTAAGTCTCATGAGAAATTAGAAAATTTGTCTATGTTTAGCACTTAAAATGAGTCCTGGAAAAGAGAAGATGTTTAGTAATATTTATTCATGTATAATTAAGTGAATGTACTTTACTTTAGAAAAGCCAGATTTTGAGTGGTAAATGCTATTTATTTTTAGTCCTTTCTTCAGTTTCAAAGGGAATTAAATCAGTTTTAAGAATATATTTATAATAACATTTAATATCTCTACTTAAATGTCACTTCCATAAAGAGGTCATCCCTTAATGTCATTTGTTTTTAACATAATAACTAAAGGAGAGAAAAACCTTTTAAATTAATGGCAGAATAGGGAAGTTATAGCAGGAATCCTTCCACAAATGAATTTTTTGAAGCAGTATAATTAGAAAATAAAACTAGTTTAAGATACTAGAATGAAGCCCCAACCTAATAAAAGTCTCTGAAGAGGATAATTGAGAAAAAAAAAAAAAAAAAAAAAAAAACAAAAATAGAAGGGGAAAAGAGTGTGTGTGTGTGTGTGTGTGTGTGTGTGTGTGTGTGTGTGTGTGTTTTGTATTAGGAAACGGATTACCCACTTTGACCGCAGCTTTAGAAACATAATTTTACTGGTGTAAGGTGCCAAAAAAAATGTCAGGGCTATGAATAAAAAAACAGCAGTAAATTTAAATGAGGAATTATGGAAGAGAGAGAACAGCAAAAAGAATAAGAATTAATTTTAACTACATATCCTGCTTACATATCTAGAACACAGTTAAATTATTATTGCATGAGCAGACTCTGGAGTCCATATAAACTGCAGACAAAATCCAAGAAGAAATCTAATCTAGAAAGATAAAGCAATGTGGATCTAATCTGTGAGCTTTCTGGCTTTTGTACTAATTGAACACATTCACCAACCTTGAACAGCTCAGGTGGCAAAATCCTGAAGCTTCACAAGCTTAAAGTGTCAGGGGACAAAGCTCTAAACCAGCAGAATCACTGAAAACTAGAAGGGAGTCCCTATAAGCAAGAGGCCGTGAAGAAGATGAACTCTACTGCCACCCTAATTTTTTAATGAGTGCCAAATTATTCAGTCTTAGGAGAGACCCTTAATACAGTAACAAGGATAAAAACAAGCACACTAACAAAAAACAGAAGTATAAAATACAGAAGCAGAGTAGAGATAGCAGCTATTATATAATACTTGAGAAAGAAAGCTACAGTTTAAATTCAGTCATGTTAAATTCCTAATAGAATGACAACAACAATAACCAAACAGTAATCCTGAGGAGAAGACAACAGAATCCAGAGCTGCTATAAAATACTGTATTATTTACAGTGTTTATTTTTGAAGCAAAAATTACTAACCATGCAAAAACAGTAAAAAGTATTCAATAGAAATTGACTCCAACATATCTCAGATATTTGATTTAGCTAAAAAATGACATATATATATATATATACACACACATATATATATATCACCAAATAGATTGAGAAAGTCAACAGAGAAATAGAAATTATTAACAGACAAAATATCAACAAATGAAAAGTTGAAAAGTGGAATCACTGAAGTAAATTTTTAAAGTACTTTTATTGACATATAATAATTGTACATATTTATACAGTACATACAATATTTGGATTCATTCATATAATGTGGTATAATTATCAAATCATGGCATTTAGGATATTCATCATCTCAAACATTTGTCATTTATTGGTGTTGGGAATATTTCAAATATTTTCTTCTAGCTATTTTGAAATATTCAATATATTGTTGTTAACTGTATTCACACTACTGCCCTACAGAACCTTAGAACTTAGAATATTTCTTCTACCTAGCTGTATGTCTGGGCCAGTTAACCAACTTCTCTTCAAACCGCCACATGTTCCCAGCCTCTGGTAACCATCATTCTACTCTTTACATTTCTTGGATCAGCTCTTTTTAGTTCCCATCTATGAGTGAGAACTTGCAAAATTTGTCTTTCTGTGCATGACATATTTCATTTAACATAATGACCTCCAGTTCAATTCATGTTGCTACAAATGATAGGATTTCATTCTTTTTTATGGCTGAATACTATTGCATTGTGTATATATACCATATTTACTTTATCCATTCATGCATTAATATGCATTTAGGTTGATTCCATATCTTGGCTATTGTGAATAGTGCTGTAATAAACATAGAGACACAGCTATTCCTTTGATATACTGATTTCCTTTCCTTTGAATAAATATCCAGTAGTGGGATTGTTAGATCATATAGTAGTTCTATTTTGGGGTTTTTTGTTTTTTGGGGTTTTCTTAGAAACCTCCATACTACTTTCTATGATGACTATACTAACTTACATTCCCACCAACAGTGTGTAAGAAATTCCTTTTCTCTGCATTCTCCTCAGTATTTGGTATTTTTTTCTGTTATTTTTATAATAAGCATTTTAACTGATGTCTCATTGTGGTTTTGATTTACATTTCCCTAATGATTAGTGATATTGAGCATTTTTTATATACCTTATGCCCATTTGTATAACTTCTTTTGAGAAATATCTATTCAGATCCTTTGCCCAATTTTGAATGAGATTAGTTGTGATTTATTGTTGTTGAGTTGTTTGAGTTTCTAATGTAGGCGAGGTTTTAGTCCTTTGTCAGATAAATAGTTTGCAAATATTTTCTCCCATTCTACAGGCTATTAACTCTGTTGATTGTTTACTTTGCTACAAGATAGCTTTTTAATTTGGGACTACCATTTTTGTCTTTTTTTTTTTTTTTTTTTATTTTTTTTTTTTTTTTTTTTTTTTTTTTTTTTTTTTTTTTTTGGTTGTTTTTGTTTTCTGTGATTTTGAGGTCTTATCCTAGACCAAAGTCTTGAAGTGTTTCCACTACGGTTTTTACTGGTACTTTTATAGTTTCAGGTCTTACGTTTAAGATTTACCTCCTCCCATCCTCCAACCTCTGTTGTTCCCTTTTTTGTGTTTACAAGTTTTCATTATTTAGCTTCCACTTACAAGCTAGAAGATGCAGTATGTGAGTTCTGTTTCTGTGTTAGTTTGCTAAGAATAATGGCCTCCAGATCCATATGTGTTCTGACAGAAAAACAAAACAAAACATGATCTCTTTCCTTTTTATGGTTGCATAGTATTCCATATGTACCACATTTTCTTAAACACTCAGGTATAACTCACAGCAGCACTTCTCTACCTATACTATGTGGAAAAACACATGACAGAAGGCATGAACCTGTGTGACATACTACTATTACATGTAGACTTAAGATCTACATTTGTATTAACTTCAACTTTTTCTGACCCATTCAAAAAAATGTACCAGAAGGCAAGTAAGTAAGAGCAAACTTTGTACTGAATTAACCTTGGATCCACTTTACTTAAAAAAAATCCAAAGTACAACATTCATATATCTGTACTGCTGTTAATAACAGACTACTTATAGGATACATGACAATTGGATACTAGGCTTAGTAGAAAAAAATAACCATTGAATACTAGGCTTAGCACCCAGATAATGAAGTAATCTATACAACAAACTCATGTGATGCAAGTTTACCTATATAACAAACCTGCATATGTACCTCTGAACCTAAAATAAAAGTTAAAAGAAAAAAAAAAAACTAAGAAGGCTGAGCTTGGAGCCCCTTGAGGCAACAATGGAGTTGGATATTCAGGTCTGGTAAACTTTACGCTAGGTACAACAATAACTAACATGTTCTCTAATAGATTCAACTGTCTCATAGTAAGTGACAGGTTTTAGGGATGCAAAAATGAACTAGAAAGAGAGGCTGTTCCCCCCAAAATTTGAAGTATTGCAGGGGATCTAAGACTCTTCCCTTAGGCTTGGCTTTCATGCCTTTTTCTCAAAGAGTGACTCCCTGAAAAATTTAAGAACTTCCTCCTCTTTATCCTTCTTCCAACTCTTTCCCCCAATTTAATTTTTATTATTATTTTAAATTTTATTTATTTATTTCGGAAAACAGGGTTTTACTTAGTATGTCCCCCATGCTGGAGAGCAGTGGTGCAATCTCAGTTCACTGTAGCCTGGACCTCCAGGGGTGAAGCAATCCTCCCACCTCAGCGTGCTGCGTAGTTGGGACTGCAGGCACATGATATCATCCCAAGCTAATTTTTGTATTATTTTTTGTAGAGATGAGATTTTATCATGTTGTTCATGCTGGTCTAATTTTTAATGTTGGTCAATATTTGTATTTGTTTATTTAACATCTTTCCTATCCTATAAGCTCTCTGATAGCAGCAACTACTTCTTTTTTTCACAAAGTATTGATAAAATATGTGGCACAAAGAAACACTCTGCAAATATTTATTGAGGAAATATATGCAAGGATAAATAAATTAAAAGGTGAACAAATGAATAAACATGTATATGTATTTTTCAGCTTTTAACCTCAGGGCAATCTCTGTTAGGAGAGGAGTTTATTTTTGTTTATTTGTTTCAAAAAGCTGTTCACAGGGGCTTATGAGAATTGTCGAGAAGTCATTTCTGATTAGCATGCATGTGTCCAGCAGCACCAGCTGTGACTAATTCACTGTTATTTTCCAGGAATGGATTTCAGAGCTTGATAATAAGTGGATACATAGCTTTAATGGAAGTGCTGCCTGGACTTGAAAAAGACAGTTCTTGTTGTGTGCAGCAAGGGGCAAATACCTGATGGTCAATTTTTCAAAGCCTAACAATACCTTGCACCCATCCCATCACATGACATGAAACTGCCCATTATTTAGACCAAAATCATCACCTATGTCCTGCTAAAGGAGATATTGATTAACAGGATTCCCAACTCTAGGGCATTTCTGTGTGCATTCAGTCGACCTCAGAAATGTTGTGGTATTGGCTGGTAAGTGAACACTGGGCCAGATCAGAGGTACTGGGCAGGAGAAAGAAGACCAACATGTGGTCTTAGTGAGGTATGACTTTGGAAAGCCACTTTCTACCTTGAGCTTTAGTTAGCTCATCTATTCAGTGTAGATACAGATAATTTTCCAACAAATTATAGTAGTTAAATGAAATTATGCACACTCCAACTGTTTGGCATTAACGTGTATATGAACATGCAAGGTATGTACACAAAAACACTGTGTCTATTTGGTCTTTAAAATTACATTTAAGTATTTTTAGATTTTCAATTAAAATGGTAGATACTTTTACACATACAAGAAGATACAAAGGAAAATCAAATGAATATTCAAAAATTCACTACCCATTTTTATAACATTGAGTCTTCCAACTCATAAATGTACACACTACAATCTCTATTTATATAAATAAATTCTAATGTCTTCCAAGAAAGTTCATAATGCTCTCTACAAAGGCTTTGCATATTGTTAAATTATTTCATAGATTCCTTTATGTTCAGTTACTATTTCAACTGTATCTTATCATTTTAAAACTTGCAACTTCTGTTTTCTTCTTGTGCTTTATATATCAACCTGATATCTAGCAAATTTAATGAATATCCTTTGTCATTCTAACATTTAATCTGTATATTTCTTGGCTTTTCTATATTACATCATCTGTAAATAATTCAGTTTGGATTATTTTTCGGTGCTTTTAATTATTAATTTTTGATTGTATGATACCAGCTAGAATCTCCAGGTAAGTCGTGATATGGTTGTGCTGTGTCCCCACCCAGATCTCATCTTGAGTCATAGCTCCCCAAATTCCCTCATGTTGTGGGAGGGACTTGGTGGGAGATGACTGAATCATGGGGCGGGTGTTTCTCACGCTATTCTCATGATAGTAAATAAGTCTCACGAGATAAGGCTTTATAAAGGGGAGCTCCCCTGCACAAACTCTCTTGCCTGTGGACATGTAAGATGTGCCTTTCCTTCACCTTCCACAATAATTGTGAGGCCTCTGCAGCCGTGTGGAACCTGCTTTTCTTTATAAATATCCCAGTCTTGGGTATGTCTTTATTAGCAGCATCAGAACAGACTAATACAGTAAATTGCTACTCGGAGAGGGGCGCTGCTGTAAAGGTACCTGAAAATGTGGAAGCAGCTTTGGAACTGGGCAACAGGTAGAGATTGGAACAGTTTAGAGGGCTCAGAAGAAGACAGGGAAATGTGGGAAAGTTTGGAACTTCGTAGAGACTTGTCGAATGGCTTTGACCAAAATGCTGTTAGTGATGTGGACAATAAAATCCAGGGTGAGGTGGTTTAAGATAGAGATGAGGAACTTCTTGGGGCCTGAAGTAAAAGTCACTTTTGCTGTGCAAAAATACTGGCAGCATTTTGCCCCGCCCTCGAGGCCTGTGGAACTTTGAACTTGAGAGAGATGATTTAGGGTATATGGCAGAAGAAATTTCTAAGCAGCAAAGCATTTAAGAGGAAGCAGTGCATAAAAGTTGGAAAATTTGCAGACTGACAATGCAACAGAAAAGAAAAACCCATTTTCTGGGGAGAAATTCAAGCCCTCTGTATAAATTTGCATAAGTAACAAGGAGCTGAATGTTAATCACCAAGACAATGGAGAAAATGTTTCCAGGGCATGACAGAGACTGTCATAGCACCCCTTCCACCACAGCCCTGGAGGCCTAGGAGGGCAACTGGTTTTGTGGGCTGGACCCAGGGTCCCCCTGCTGTGTGCAGCCTAGGGACTTGTTGTCCTGCACCATAGCTACTCCAGCCATGGCTAAAAGTGCACAAGGTATAGCTTAGGCCATGACTACAGAGAGCCCAAGCCCCAGGCCTTGGTGGCTTACACATGGTATTGGGCCTGTGAGTGCACAGAAGTAAATAATTGAGTTTTGGGAACCTCCACCTAGATTTCAGAGGATATATGGAAATCCTGGATGACCAGGCAGAAGTTTGCTGCAGGGGCAGGGTCCTCATGGAGAACCTCTGCTAGGGCAGTGTGGAAGGGAAACGTAAGGTGCAAGCCCCAACATAGAGTCCCTTCTGGGGCACTGTCTAGTGGAGCTGTGAGAAGAGGGTCACCATCCTCCAGACCCCAGAATGGGAGAGCCCCTGACAGATTGCGCTGTGCACCTGGAAAAGCTGCAAGGAATCAGTGTCAGCCTGTGAAAGCAGCCAGAAAGGAGGTTGTACCCAGCAGAGCCACAGGGGTTGAGCTTCCCAAGACCATGGAAATCCACCTCTTGCATCAGCCTGATCTGCATGTAAGACATAAAGTCAAAGGAGATTATTTTGGAGCTTTAAGGTTTGACTGCCCACTGGATTTCAAGTTGCATGGGTCCTGTAGCCCCTTAGTTTTGGCCAATTTCTGTACCCTCATTGTATCCAGAAAGTAATTAATTTGCTTTTGATCTTATAGGCTCATAGGTGAAACATACTTGCCTTGTCTCTGATGAGACTGTGGACTTTTGAGTTAATGTTAAAATGAGTTAAGACTTTGGGGGATGGTTGTGAAGGCATGATTGGCTTTGAAATGTGAGGACATGAGATTTGGGAGGGGCCAGTGACAGAAAGATATAGTTTGGCCATGTCCCAAGTCGTCCCTAGCCATTTGGAACTGTGAGTCCATGTAAGCTATTTTTCTTTATTATTTACACAATCTTGGGTATATCTTTATTGGCAGCATGAGAACAGATTAATACAAATGGTAAATATAAACATGCAATAAACAAACACCCCTTAGCTTCCAAAGTTGGTTTTAGGTGATTATTCTTTTGGAGTTTACCAAAATTTTGATCTAGTCCTATTTACTTTTAAATCTTAAGCCTCTAGCTCTGCAACAAAGTAGAATCTAATAATTAGCTGAATGCTGTATGAATATTACAAAGTTGTTAATGCTGAATTACTGAAAAAAAATGGCACATATAGTCCTTAAAAATGTTTTAAGGACTTAGAGGTGAGTTTGTACTGTGTATTCTAGTAATTGACTTTAAACTGATTAATAATATGAGTTGGACATTAAAACTTTAAGTGCTGACTCTGATTTCTTTATTTTAATGTGGTAGGAATATATAAAATGAGATCTAAATGTTGTTGTCTGTAGATACAATATTGTGCAGCACATGTTCAGGACTTATTTATTTTGCATAATAGAAATTTTACCCTCATTGATTTGCATCTCCCCATTTCCCCTTCCTTGTAGATAAATGGATTTTAAAATTGCAGTATATACATACGATATAATATTATTTCACCTTAATTTAGAAAGAAATTCTGCTATAAGCAACAGCATGAATGAAACTAGAGAACATTATGTTAAGTGAAATAATCTAGTCTCATTTGTCCTCAGAAGGACAAATACTGCAAAAGGTGGCTAAAATCTTCAAATGGATTAAAAACAGAGAGTAGAATGGTGATATTCTTACATGGAACTCTCGTATCAATCTAAGGATTAGATGTTATCTCTGATTTTCCATAAATAAACTATTAAAGGAAAAGTGAGACTTTGAGTGTGCTTTCACGTTCATGATGTCTACATTATGCCCAGGTATACCTCAGATACCTCTGTCAATGTATGATGGTATGATGCTCGGATAGGCAGGACCTAGAAAAAGAACAAAGATAGGAGGCCTAGGCCATTCCTGAGAGTAAATAGCATCAGTGGTAGCGGCCCCAACACATGATATAATCTAAAACAAAAAGCAATTGTTCTGAACATAATTTTCTTGCCTGTCTTCTTAGCTATTGATCAACTAAGGCGTGGTCTTAAAAGAGAGGTTTTTTCAGATCATCGTGCATCAACAGTTTGCATCTGTGACTAGACCTGCTGATCCAGGATGTTTTGCATCTCAATCTATAACTATTAACCAATGCTTATGCAGCTCCTTAGCACATATACAGAACTTGGATCTGCAGCACTGGCTGAGGTGGTTAGTCCACTGATGTATATTGGAAAGTGAAATGGGGATTCTTTAAAGGCAACTGTTGTTTGTTGAATAACTTTTATATTTGGTCTATGGTTGTAACTTGGATTCTGATAGGTTTATAAATAAACTCTCTTAACCTAATTTATGTGCTAGAATCACAGACTAATGAGTCTGTGATTAAATTAAATTAAACTCAGCTCCAAGGTAATATTAAGGATCAAGTAGGCACCAGATGCTGTTCTAGGTGCACTAAGAGGCAAGTAAGCAATTGCCATTGCCTTCTAACTGGAATACAGGCCACCATTTTTATGTGTCCTCACTCCCCCTAGTATTGGATAGGACCCTCCCACACATTTTCTTCCTATCATATTTTATAAGATTTTGTTCCTGTATAATATTCTTAAATACCTTGAGCAAGAAAGTGGATAAGAAGAATTCAGGAATAAGATAAAAGATAATTTCATCCTTAGCAGAGATCAGTAAGAAATGACTCTAGAGAAAGGTAATGAGAAGCAGAATAAGTGTTGCATTTGCAAGTATTAAAAATGTTGCAAAAAGTAATCTGTACAAACAAACCTACCTCCGTACAAATATTGAGAAAGTGGAATAGGGAAGGTGTCACCAGCATGGTGCACAGGAAGGAAAGGTTAGAATAGTAATCCTGCTTCTATTGGGGGAAAGGAGACTGGCTATCAAGCCAGACTTCCGCTCCTCTTCTCTGAGACTGGCTGCACAAGTATGTCAGCTGGCAGCACACATGGAGAAAGCCGTAATCAATACAGACGGCTTTCATGTATTTGCATTCAATTTTGGGGGGATTCCTCGGTATGTTGAGATTTTCTAATTTTATTCAGACCTTGGTTCAAATGCCATCTCTATCATAAGGACTTTCTTGACCAACCTATTTAAATAATTCCCCCTACACCCAATCAATCTCTGTTCCTTTCATCCTTTTTGCTTTTTATCTTGAAATGTATTACCACCTGACACATTTCTTTGCCTATTTGTTTATTTTTTACTTCCCTCCTCTAGAAAGTAAGTTGTATAAAAGTGAGAACTTCACTATCTTTGGTTCACTCTTTCATTCCTAGTGTCTATAAAAGTGCCTCAAAGTGGACTGGCATCTACACTTTTTTGTCATTGGACCTAAATTTTCTCAAAGTTGTGTATCTGATTCATTTAGTCCACTATTCTCTTTGTGAAAGGTTAGGCTTTTTTCCAAGAGTCTCTAAGGTGGTATACAATTTCTAAGCTGTATTGTAAATTAACTAGTAATTTCCACTCTCTAGTAGACAGCAGAAGTAAAACAGGCTTTTTTACAGAGGCCAACTCAGAACTCACCTGGAACTTTTAGCATTACCTATGGAGTTATGACTTCACCTAAAAGCTCACAGAAGATAATCAAGTGACCCTTTCTTGATCATTTGTGTTTCAATAAAGATGCTATGTTTTTATTTTTCTCTTTGTAGTGTGATCCAATTTTGCATATGGGGAGGGGAGTGAATAAAACCCATGGCCAAGGCTTCATCGCACTTTGCAAATGAAGACCTAAACACCAGCAAAAATGCACAGACACATGCGAGTGAGACGCCCAAGGAATGTTGTCCATAATAGCCCAAATAACAGATTTTGAAACTTGTCAACCTGCAGTTCTCAGGCGAAGTGAAGAAACACATCCTGAAAGTTGTAAAAATGGGAAAATTGAGCTAAGCCGTGTCAGACTTCCCTACTTGAGCAGAAAATATTTCTGTAGTTCAAAATAATGAAATAGCCACATTACAGACAAAATCAATTTTATGGTTTTTTAATTCAGCAGCTGCTTTTTAAAATGTTGAATAATTCACAGAAAAATAAAATTTTAAAAATCAGCCACATAGTCTCAACAAATACCAAAAGAACAATATCTCTCAGGGGGGCATTCTCTAAGCACAATAAAGTATGTTGCTGGAAAGCAACAGAAAACTACATAAAATTACAAAAAAGCACATGAAAATAATTTTTAAGTACAAGACAGACAAAAAAAGTCTAGAAAAAAATCACATATTTTTACAAGTAATTAAAAATAAATTAAATGATAGAAACATCAAAACTGGTGGACTTAGCTAAGTGTAGAGAAAATGTGTAATCTAAAAGCATTTATTAGAAAATAAGAAATAATGAATGTGAGTAAGATAAGCATTGTACAAAAAAAGTTAAATGAAAAAGGGCCAGTTAAATAAATAGGGCCAATGAGAATATAAGAAGACAGTAATAAAACTATGAACAGAAACTAATCATAAAGAAAAGACACATAAAAGGTAATCAACTAAGCCAGAAGCTAGACTTTTAACAAGTTTATTAAAATAGATATTTTGGCAATATTGGAAAGGCAAAGAAGGAAGAAATAACAAAAAAATATTAGAAATCAAAATAGAAAAAATGAAGAACAGCTACCTGTGCTTCATTAGACCAAGTAATGGAGAATGGGTTAAAGTTTGCAAAAACTTAGAAAAGCTTCAGAGAAAGAACTTTAAAAGGTGGATCCGTTGTTGGCTGGCAAGATGGCCAAATTGTAACAGCTTTGATCTGCAGCTTCCAGTCAGATCAATACAAAAGGCAGGTGATCTCTACATTTCCAACTGAGATACCAAGTTCATTTCATTGGGACTGGTTAGACAGTGGGTACAGCCCACAGAGGGCAAGCCAAAGCAGGGTGGGGGCATCACCTCACGGGGAAGTGCAAGGGATTAGAGAACTCCCTACCCTAGCCAAGGAAAGCTGTGAGAGACTGTGCCATGAGGAATGGTGCACTCCAGCCCAGATACTACATGCTTCCCATGGCATTTGCAAGCTGCAGACCAGGAGATTCCACAGCCATTTGCGCAGACACTGAGCTAGCTGCAGGAATTTTTTTCATACCCCAGTGGTGCCTGGAATGCCAGCAAGACAGAACTGTTCACTTCCCTGGAAAGGGGGCTAAAGCCAGGGAGCTACGTGGTTTAGCTCAGCAGATTTCACCCCCGTGGAGTCCAGCAAGCTAAGATCCACTGGCTTGAAATTCTCACTGCCAGCACAGCAGTCTGACATAATTTTTTTCATACCTGGCAATCTGGTACACTTGAGCTTCATGGGGGAAGGGGCACCTGCCATTACTGAGGCTTGAGAAGGCAGTTTTCCCCTTACAGTGTAAACAAAGCCACCTGGAATTTCAAACTGGGCAGAGCCCACTACAGTTCAAAAAAGCCCGTGTAGTCAAACTACCTCTCTAGATTCCTCCTCTCTATTCAGGGCATCTGTAAAAGGAAGGCAGCAGCCCCAGTCAGGGGCTTATAGATAAAACTCCCATATCCCTGGGACAGAGCACCTGGGGGAAGGGGCAGCTGTGGGCACAGCTTCAGCAGACTTAAATGTTCCTGTATGCCAGCTCTGAAGAGAGCAGCTGATCTCCCAGCACAGCGCTTGAGCTCTGTTAGGAGACAGACTGCCTCCTTAAGTGGGTCCCTGACCCTCATGCCTCCAGGAGACACCTCTCAGCAGGGATTGACAGACACTTCATATAGGAGAGCTCTGGCTGGCATCAGGTGGGTGAACCTCTGGGACAAAGCTTCTAGGGGAAGGAACAGGCAGCAATCTTAGCTGGTCTGAAAACTCCACTGGTAATATCCAGGCAAACGGGGTCTTAAGTGAACTTCCAGCAGACTCCAGCAGACCTGCTGAACAATGAGGACACATGGACACAGGGAGGGGAACATCACACACTGGGGCCTGTCTGGGGGCAGAGAGCTAGGGGAAGGATAGCATTAGGAGAAATATCTAATGTAGATGATGGGTTAATGGGTGCAGCAAACCACCGTGGCACATGTATACCTAGTTAACAAACCTGCAAGTTCTGCACATGTATCCCAGAACTTAAAGTATAATAATAATAATAAACGTGGAGCATTGTTTCTTAGAGGTTAAAATGGGTTCTAATGTCTAAAAAAATGGAGATTGATTGGTAAAAAAGCAAGCTCATCCTCAACCAGGGCTCAAACATCTTAAGTAGAAGGACTTCTGAAATGCAAAAAAAAAGAAAAAAAAAACCACACATCACCATCTCTTAGATATATATTACTCAGTCAACACCTGACCTTTGGCTAAAGTGTCAAGTCCATATCATGTCTTCAAGGGGCTGTTGATCCAACACTGGTCTATATCTCCAGCCTCGCCTTGCCCTTGCACCATGTCTCCCACGATTCTCTTCACTTCAGACAGGTGAAACTGACTACAACTCCTTGCCTGATCCAGGCTTTCTCTTGGCTCAGGGCTTTGACAGGCAATTTTCCTCTATTTGAAAAGTTCTACTTCCTTCTCTGTCTACCTAATAACTCTACATTCTTAAAGATCACTTCCACAAAAAACTTTTCTTTGAAGTCCGAAATTATGTTAGGGTCCCCTGCTATAGTGACCCACAGTGCCCTATACTGAAGATTCTGAGCATTCTAGTCACATAGCCAATATCTGTCCTCTTTGAAGACAGATTATAATATATGAAATACATATGAACATAATATGATGTTTACATATTGTATATAATGATATATAATTATATATGTTATGTAATATATCATAATATATAATGATTATACATTATAATAGTAATATATATTACATATAGTACATGTGCTCCTCCACTTACTCATTTTATGTTAAACCCATCATAAGTTGAAACCCATAAACCCATCATAAATCGAAAACATCGACCAGCCTGGGCAACATTTCGAAATCCTGTCTCTACTAAAATTACAAGAACTAGCCTGGCATGGTGGTATGCACCTGTGGTCCCAGCTACTTGGGAGACCGAGGCAGGAGAATGGCATGAACCTGAGAGAGGGAGGTTGCAGTGAGCCGAGATTGCACCACTGCACTCCAACTCTCCAGCCCAGATGGTGAGAGTGAAACCCTGTTCCAAAAATAGAAGAGAAAAGAACAGAACAGAAAAGAAAAAAGACCACAAATCTCAAATGCATTTGATACATCTAATCTAGTGATCATCATAGTTTATCTTAGCCTATCTTAAATATGCTCAGAACACTTACATTAGCCTACAATTGAGCAAAATTATCTACCACAAAGCATAGTTTATAATAAAGTGCTAAATGCTTATAATAAAGGGATGTAATTTATTAAATACTGCATTGAAAGTGAAAACAGAATGGTTATGTGAGTACTCAAAGTATGGTTTCTACTGAATGCCTGTTGCTTTTGTACCATTTTGA
Organism: Cebus imitator; assembly: GCF_001604975.1. Lineage (NCBI taxonomy): Eukaryota > Metazoa > Chordata > Mammalia > Primates > Cebidae > Cebus > Cebus imitator. The sequence continues at coordinate 5,008,971 of NW_016107328.1, forward strand.
AGTAGAAAAATTGAAAGTTGAACCACTATTTGTCGGAGACATCCTTATCATATTACATTTTAGGTTAATATTATATCTATTAATATGTAATACAATATATAGCAATTAATACACTATTAATACAATAAAATTAATTATATATTAATTATGCACAATTAATACAATTAGTTTTATTAATTATGATATTAATGATACAGCTAATGATCATATATTGATATGTTCTATTAATATAAAATCCAGCCCTTGGCAGAATACCTTGCCAAACCTGGTAAATATTTATAACACAATTAATGAAATTTTTCTTTTTCCTTTTTTTTTATTTTCTTTTTCCTTTATTTTTATTCCTTTATTTTTAAATATGTGAGGATAATTGCCATGCATACCGCATAAAGTTAAATAATTTAATAAATATAAATGCTTTGGAACCATCTCTGGCATTTCGTATAAACACAATAAATATTAGCTATTGTGATGATAAGTAATTACAATCTTTTATGGAATCTGAAATAACTGAGAAAGAACTGCTGAAGTGTTTTGTACATTTAGCTTATTTAAATACACTTATATAGAATGTACCTTGTGTTTAGCAGTCTTCTAAGCACTTTATAAATGTTAATTTATTTCATCTTCATAATGACCCTATGAGGTAGTTCCTATTATTACTGCCATTTTATAGATGGAGAAAGTGAGGCACAGCAAGATTTTTGTTGGTGGTGTTGATGCTGTTGTTGTAACTTGTCTGAGGTCACATAGCTAGTTGGTGAAGGACTCACTAGAAACCTCCCGAAGCTTGACTGGGACTCCCTTGAGCAGCTGACCATACCCCCATTGAATTAGTCTAATTTTCCCACTACGTGGCAGATGAGGAAACCATCTGGTGACCAGAGACTTGGGATCTGCAGAAGGGAACTGAAGATCCAGCAGGAGCAGAACCCTTCTCCCAGGCACCACAATCAGATACCTATTCCCCCTCTCTGAGGGTTGAGTGTGTCAGATTGGTGAGAATACAGTGTCAACTCATATTGTTCTGTCCTGCAGGGAGGAATGGGAGTCCTCTCTCCTCACTTCAAGCTTGAGTCATTCAAGTAAGGGCTTCCCTCTATGGGAAACAGTACTTGCTTCAAGAGGAGGCTTCCCTGCACTCACTCAGAGCACGCCGTAAATGGTTCATTTCCATAAAGTGGCAGATTCTAGGAATCTCTTGTTTAGGGAGGATTGGTGGTGAGTCACTGCTAATAACTGTAGGGAGAGGCAGAATTGCTCTCTTGAATCAGAAAGCAATCAAATTAACAAGATCTAACATGTATTGAGGAAATGCTACATTATCTCTAACCATCACAGTCACACTGTGTGGTGGATGTCTTTATGTCTATGTTCACTGTTGGGTATGAAACTCCCTGAGTTCATGACTGTTCTTTTTTATATTGTTTGTTACACATGTAATACTTCATATAAATTCTCCCTGCAATTCTCCAAACTTGAAAGAACATGCTATTTTTCTCTCTATCTTACAAGTGAGAAAACTGAGGAACGGAGTAGTAAAGACATTAACGCCCAAGACTCCATAGCTAGGCGATAGTGCAATGAGGATTTTTAACCACTGTATTGTGTAAGAGCAGTGTCATATCTGGTCATTAAGCCATAGGAGAGGACAAGATAACCAGGAAGATTCATAAAGTAGGAATTTACCCAATCTGGGACTAAGCTTGAGAAGCCCTGACATTACAGAGATGAATTAGGGTAAGGTGGTTGCAGAGGTCACTGAGAAGGAATGGCCTCAGAGGCAGGAGGAAAACCAAATATTTGTGTCACAGATATCAAGGGAAGACTGTATTTCCTTTAGCTTTCCCTGGACTGATTCCATGTGTTCTTGTTGTTATTTCTATGGATGATATTAGGTTCTGCTTTCACAAATGATCCAAGAAGGGTCCAAAGTCACTATCACTGGAAGTCAATGGCCTCCTCTCCACTCCCCTTGGCTTTATCTTCAATCAGGCCTATGAATACCCTGCAAGTGTACCTCTCTATATAGATTTTCAAAGGATAAATAAATAAGTCAGAGAGTTGATTTTCACAGGTCATATGTACCTATGCATTAGTTTCCTAGGGCTGCTATATCAAAACAAAATAAAACCAAACCAAACAAAACAACACACACACACACACAAACTGAGAGACCCAAAAGACAGGAATTTATTCTGAGGTTAGAAGTCTGACAGCAAGATGTCTTCAGGGCCATGTTCACCCTGAAGTTTCAAAGGAAGGCTCTATCCCAGGCCTTTCTGTTACATTCCGGTAGTTCCTTGGCTTATGGCACTATAACCCTTGTATTCACACGTCATTCTTTCCGTGTATGTGCCTGTCTCCAAATTTTCCCTTTTCAGAAGAACACTAGTTGTAACTCAATTAGGGGCACATGCTAGTCTAGTATGAACTCATCTTAACTAGTTACATTTGCAAAGACCCCATTTTGAAATAAGGTCACATTCTGGGGTACTTGTGGTTAAAACTTCAACATTCAATTTTTTTTGTAGGGGGACATAATTCAACCCATAACAGCATATATACTTTTTCTTTTTAGACATCCTTATTTTCTCCTGATCACTGATGTCAACCTTGTAAGCCATGTGACATCACAGCTAAGATAATGGGCTATGGGTTCTGTTTGCCATTTACCAGCTGTGTGATTTTGAGCAAGCTACGTTTCCTCTCTATTCTTAGCTTCCTTATTTATAAACTTGGTATAACAATGGTTCCTACTCTTCTGAGTTGTCATGAAGAGCCAAAGAGTTAGAGTGCATGAAGCATTTATCATGGCACTTGGAATCTAGTGTGTACTGGATACCTTTACTTTTTTATCACTATGTATATATATATTACCTTTCATTTAGGTGGAGTTTGAATTTATAAAGCAGATTGCCACATCTAACCTCATTTGATCAACATAGAACCTTGTAGATTATGCCAGAATTTTGATCTTCATTTCCGAGGCATGAAGATGTAGAGGTACAGAAAATGAGTCACTAATTACACAAGTAGGTAATGGCAAGATAGAATTAGAACCCCAGGGATGGGATTTCCAGGCCTGTTGTCTTTAATCCACACCAGGCTGCATGGCTGAGAAGATTAAATTCAAATATAAAGATACGGTTTTTAAAAATCTCTCAATTGACTATGGCATGAAGCAAATGCTTAAGTCTAGTAAAACTTTAAGCAGAAAGAATACCATGACAGTATTACGATTTATAGATGTGTGCCATCTCATTTTTTCTTTGGAAATCCAATTCGCTGTTTTAGGTTCTGTAGCAGTTCTATTACATTTGTCTCTAATATTTGATTCCTGAAATCTTTAAAAGGGGAATGATTGAAAATCATGTAGGTTGCTCAGGCCTTCTGAAAATTATGGGAGGAAAGAGTGATAACATTATGTTAGCCTTTGAAAATCATCCAGAAATGGAATGACTCCTTATTCTAAAACCTTTCTAAGGCTTTCAACATGGACCACATGAGTAACTAATTTTGAAATTGCTTTGCATTTACCATTAGAACTCCTGTGGTGTCTAAGGAATCCAATTATGGCTGGGAAGTCATATAATAATATGGGAACCTATTCTGATTAAAATAAGATTTTACTTAGTTTGTTAAAGATTAATATTGAATAATGCTGAAGTGTGAAATTCTCAATTATGCATTCAGCTCCAAAGAAAGAGGTGCCTTTTTACTAGATGTTTGTGACTCTTCTCACCCTGGAAATATTGATTATAAACTCTCTCAGACTTTTGGAAGATGTTGTCCTAAACATAAATAAACAAGGCAGAATAATAGGTGATGTAGGGCAGTGGAGAAGAGTGACTGACCCAGGAAACCTGCCTTTAGTTGTTGCTCTGCTTCACTTTTATTACCATCTATCTCTGAGCATAAAGCTCCACCTCTCTATGCCTCAGTTTCCTTCTCTGTTAATGGCATCATAGCACTATTAGATCATGAACAGTTCCTTAGCTTCATGATTGAATTTTTCTGTAGTTCTTGGCATGAAATAGTAATACTATCACTCAGGGCTTTTCCGTATGGGATTTCTTAATACAAATCATGCAACAAACAAACAAAAAGTCTAACATATGACTTTCAGCTTTTGTGTCTTCAAAGTAAAGTTACTTTTTAAAATAGTTTCATCTAAAAACCCCATAATTATACTACATATATAATACAATTATAAAAGAAACAACAATTTAGGATCAAAACTTAAAAAGCAGGAAAGGTCGTCTCTAATATAGAAAAGACCACTGACAAATGTGTGGCAAATATAGGGCATACACATTCATACACATACACACCCACAATGGTTCCGTTTCTTTTTTTCTCTTTTTGCATGGTCTAATGAGAATTTTATTATGCACTAGAATTTGTAAACCTTTGAGGATAAAATTAATAGAAGTAAAACTGACAAAATTTATTAGAATGTTCAAATTTTAATAGTATTTAAGAAAACTGCTGACAAAAAATTTGTCTTGCACACACAAGAAGAAAAGAACCCAAAATATGTGGGAAGAGTAAATTAGATGAGCCAGTTCAACATCAGTGGGTATCTATATTAAAGAATACAAAAGGCCGGGCGCGGTGGCTCAAGCCTGTAATCCCAGCACTTTGGGAGGCCTAGGCGGGTGGATCACGAGGTCAAGAGATCGAGACCATCCTGGTCAACACGGTGAAACC
>NW_016107328.1:5013840-5035613 GCF_001604975.1 Cebus imitator
AAAAGAATACAAAGTGACACCTGGATATATGCAAAATTTTAATTATAGAAAAGTTATAAAGTGAGAAAATTTTGGAAGGAAATCAACTAGGAAGGAAAGACAATGCAGATGCAAAATGAAACAATGAGTCTATGATGCTCAGCCCCTGATATGGTTTGGCTGTGTCCCCACACATATCTCAAATTGTAGCTACCATAATTCCCGTATGTCATGGGAGAGTCTCAGTGGGAGGTAACTCAACCAGGAGGGCGGGACTTTCCCATGCTGTTCTTGTGATAGTGAATAAGCCTCACATGATCTGAGGTTTTATAAAGGGAAGTTCCCCTGCACATGCCCTCTCTTGCCTGCCACCATGTAAGATGTACCTTTGTTCTTCCTTTCCCTTCCACCATGATTGTGAGGCCTCCCCAGCCATGTGGAACTGTGAGTCCATTAAGCCTTTCTTTTATAAATTACCCAGCCTTGGCTATGTCTTTATCAGCAGCAAGAGAACAAACTAATACTGTCCACATTCTTTCAATATGATCTTTTATTTGTCAGCTAGACTGGGCTAAAAAAAATGCCCAGACAGCTGGTAAAAAAAAAAAAAAAAAAAAAAAAAAACTATTTCTTGGTACGTCTGTGAAAGTGTTTGCAGATGAAATTAGCATTTGAACTTGTAGCCTCAGTGAAGAAGTCTTCCTTCATCAATGTGGGTGGACGTCATCCAATAAGTTGAGGCTCTGAACAGGATAAAATGGCAGAGGAAGGGCACATCTTTACTTGAGCTGGGACATCCATCTCCTTCTGTCCTGGAGCATCAGTGCTCTTGGTTCTCAAGCTTTTGGACTCAGATTGGGACTTTCACAAGCAGACTCCCTAGTTCTCAGGCATTTGGCCTTGGATTGGAATATACCACTGGCTTTCCAGGACTGCCATACACTTTCTAGCTAGTATATGGCAGATTTTGGGACTTCTTAGTGTTCATAATTGCATGAGAAAATTCCTCCTAATAACTCTTTTCTATATATCTACATGTGTTTCTCTGGAGAACCCTAATAATACATCTGGATATACAAGGAGGTAACTGCACAAATCTAATTTGGGGAAAATGAAGTAAATACAGAAAACAATGGAAGGGAAAGTTTCTCTCTCTCTCTCTCTCTCTCTCTCTCTCTCTCTCTCTCTGTTTTTTCTTACAGAAATATGTAAGTCCAAGTATGTTTGACAACTTCTGGGGATGTTTCAATATGTGACTTCTCATTAATTCCAGTTAAGATTAGCATATTTAGTAAATCTTGTACTTCTAAAACGTTATTGCCTCATTTCTCCTGACAATCAGTTGCCATCACTGCCCGAAGGAAAAGGTAGAGGTTCACACTTCTGATGCTGGGTTTGAGCCAGAGCTCTTCAGGACACCATGTGGAAAATGGCTTTCTTTGCCTCAAGTATGGATTGGATGATGATGTACACAATGTATTTATTTGCCTCAAGTATGGCTTGGATGATGATGTCCAGATACAGAAGTAGACATTGGAGTTATAGGGAAGAAAAGGCCACGCCTCATTCAAAAAGCAACTTTTTTTGCCTTTTAAAAATTTAGTCAACATCATTTACTTGGCCATTACTGCATGGTGGGCATCATTTCAGGCACTGGGGATACAGCAATAAATAAATCAGTGATCAGATCAATTTACAATTAAAATACCGAGGGAAAAGTTGTTATACTGGAAAGGAAACTGACCATGGTAATGCACAGTCTTCACTACATTTTTGCCTGTGATGGCAGGAGTGGAATGGAGGGGTGTTCCAGACAGAGGGAAGACTGTATACAATTCCTGATGCTCAAGTGTGCATGGCATATTCCAAGAATGGCAAGCACTGCAACCTGACAGGTGCATTAGATGTCATTCTAATAGTGGAAGGAAGGAGGGAGCCTAGGAATACTGAGATTGAAAAACAAGAGATTTGGGTAGTTTAGGGAGAGGACAAGTGGATTTCCTGAAAAATTACTGTACCTTCTGCAATAGGGTCTTCAATGTTCACCAGCACAGAACCTTCCTTTTGTGTGCTGTTGGAACACCCATCTTTGTGCACCCATTTCACTAATTCTGAGGCATGCAGAGAGATTCCTCCCAGGAGGTCCAGCTCCACTTCTTCTGAGCTCTGCCCTTCCATTCTAAGCATGGCAGAGGTGTTTTGTGGTTCTCCATTATTCCCTTTTAAAGTTCCTGGTAAGTTCTAAACCACAAAATTTTTATTCTTTTCTATTCATTTTGTTTTTCTCATCAGCTAGATAGAATCTGTGATGTAAACGGCTCTCAGCACACTTCTATGAGATTTTGAGCAAATGTTTAACATATTATATCCCATCTTCACTGTACCTTGAACATTCACCTAAAAGATGTACAGAAATCATAGCTTCCCTGCTATTGAACTCTTCAATATGAGTTTAATATCCTATGAATTACCTTTGAAACCATTCCTCCTGCCTCCTATTTCTCTTTCTCAGTAGACAGGTATCACCACCATGAAGAGCACACACATATTATCATTCAATGTGGAATTTTACAAAGGCTTAATATGGAAATGCTCTTGTACTTGTTTGGATCAAGCTCTTTGATCACAGAATCTGAATTCGTTTTGCTACTTTATATTTTAATTCAATGTATAAAGCATTTTTATAACATCCCTGATGGGTTGTCTTGCCTTATTTGGACACCTTTACAAATTATAAGCTCACTACTTCAAAAAGCAGTTTGTTCCCCATAAAGTTAGTACTAATTAGCAAAAACTATTTTCTTATAGTCAACTAAAATATGCTTTCTGATAACTTTCATCATAGCTGTTCATTAAGTAACACTAAGAAAATCTCTATCCTCTTCCACATAGTATCACTTTATATATTTGAAATTAAACATGTAGAAGGAAGTCATACTTGGAGAGGTTAAAAGAGATGCACAGGACACACAAAATGTTCAAACCATCAGAATAGCCAATACTGTTATGTTTAAGAATAGGCAAATTATTGAAATATTTACAGTAGAATTCTATAAGTATATACTAAAGATGTATTGAAGTATACAGGAATCCTTCTACATTAAATGATTTCAGAACACTACTTTCTTTGAATTGGTCCGTCTGTTTCTTTCCTTGTTTGGAATTTCTCTGTTTCCCTATTTTAGTGTGCTTCTTTGGGGCAATTTCCTCATTTGTTTCACTTTCTTTATTAAAGAAATAGTGACCTATTTGCGGCCAGGCATGGTGGCTTATGCCTGTAATCCCAGCACTTTGGGAGTTCGAGACAGGTGGATCATGTGGTCAGGAGTTTGAGATCAGCCTGGCTAAGACGGTGAAGCCCTGTATCTATTAAAAATATAAAAATCAGCCAGGAGTGGTGGCAGGCCCCGATAATCCCAGCTACTCGGGAGGCTGAGGCAGGAGAATCGTTTGAATCTGGGAGGCAGAGGTTGCAGTGAGCCAAGATTGCACAACTGCACTTTAGCTTGGGTGACATAACAAGACTCTGTCTCTAAATAAATAAATAAATAAATAAAAGAAACAGTGACCCATTTGCAAAAGAAGCAAGTAAGAGTCAGTAGGCTCAGAGTGATGTTGGCCAATAGAATAGGAAAGGCAGCTGGTGATGAGCTGCACCTTTGAACTTTTAAAAGCTAGTTTTCAATTCCAACATCTTATTAATTATGCTCTGGCATCACTCGCATGGCCTTTATTTCATTAAATAGTAGTTATGTTTGAAGCAATGTCTTCAATGAAATGGGAAGTTGCAATGCTTTGAGAGTCACAGAGGCCCTGTTTCAGCAATTAGATCAAGTAATTAACCCTCTTGAAGGATTCTGAGTGTCTTTCAGTAGTTTTTTAAAATTCCTCCTGCTTGTTTACTGCCTGTAATATCTTATAAGCTCACTATGAATAGGGTGAAATTTCTAAATATCCCATTGAGTCTGACTCTGTGCCAATCACTTCCTGTTTTAATGCATGAAGAACATTATCTAATTTAAGTATTATACTTGGTTTAACTTATCGGGGGACTATGAACTGCTTTGAGAATATCATGCAAGTAGTAAACCCTGTCTCCAGAAAAACTGCTTTTTGTATTGCTATCTATGGGTCCATAGATCTCTAAGACACAATCAAGACATTCTTAACACCTGTGGATTCCAATTAACTATCATAATTTAAAAGAATCCCTTGTTCCTCATATCAGCAATCTGGCTCTACACTGGAAAGGACCATTTTGCTGACACCTTGTTCCCCCAAATGGCCTGAGGCCTTTTTCCCAGCTCTGGCCCATTGCCTTTCCCGAGGATATCCCTCCAGCTGCTATGTGAGGTCCTGCTCCTAGTCCCTTTATTCCTGGAATCAAGAATCCAGGTTGATTCTTAAGGTGATGCTGTGAGACAGAATATTTCATGTGTGTTTGGATGTATGGAACTTCTGTGCCAGACCTTGCAGAATAACCTATTTATCATAAATAGAATAACACTAGCTCCTGACCCCTTTAAAAATGTTCTCCACAAGAACATAAATTCTGACGTAACAAGGATAACTCCCGTCTTGGTTCAGCCACCATCAAACAGGGTGAGCTAAAATTCTTACTTTGCATAGGAGAGGGAAGAGATGAAAGTGAAAGTCAGGCAACAAATAGAAGAGAAAATGCAAAAAGACAAATAAATATCCCTTATATCTCTAAAAGTCCCCTGGTGGTTCATGTGTCTCTGGACTGGATCAATCTCCTAGTCTCCTGCCAGGAGATTTTTGGAATAGATTTCTTTGTTCTTCAAGCCCTAGTGGGCCACAGAACCACAATCACAATAATCCCCATCAAGAGTCAAGCTGAAGCAGATCACCACATCCTGTTGGCCCCAAACCAAGTAGAAACACAGAAAGACTTGGAGAGCACAGAACACCATGCGGAACTCCTGACCAGCTGTCTGCACAGCCTTGCCTCTGTCCTTTCTTTAACATCTCCATAATACAGTCATAGGTTAAGTTTACATTTTGATATCTATATTTTGCCTTGTGATTGGATTTCTTTATATTAATGCTACCAGTGAATACGACATTGATCATGATGATCCCGTGGTATTTACAAGACCCTTAACTACTTCATCCATTTGCTTCCGATTTCATCATCCTCATTTCTTGGTCTAGAATCTAGATGAAGAAGCTGAGACTTTGAAGGTTGTCCAAGGCTACAGGGTCAGGTAGTAGCAAATCTGTAATTTGAACCGAGATTGGTCTGGTTTCCAAGCTCCAAAGCCCACTGATCTTTTCTATTGTCAAAATTATGTGCATTTTCCCAACTATAATTTTTTGGGTTTTGTGTTATTGTGTTTTTAGGGCAAGAAATAATCTCTCTGAGTCCTCAGTCTTGGCCCTTTAGTATATACTCAATAAACACTGCTTGAACTAAATTTGAGTTTTAAAATTAGAGCAGCAGCTTCTTATGTGCGCTGTAGGAAAAGCCTCACACCTAGAAATAGCAGCTACACGTACTTTATTTCTCTCCTTTAATAAATGCTCAGAAAGTTTCCTTCCCAGGGTCTCTAGGAGACTGATTTCAGGAAAAGACTAGAGCAAAGTCACTTTTACAAGAGGTCTGTAGCCTGGAAAATTCTGGAAAAACTGTGCAGGGCCAAATTTTGCCATTGAAGGAGGCAATCTTGAGCTCTGAGGGATTAATTACTTAAGTGAAAACAAAACAGCCAGTTTAATAGGATAATTGCCAATGAAAGGAAATTAAATAGAATCAAAAGAAAAATTGAAGCCACATATTCTTTTGCCTGCTGGAAGAACAAAGCTAATTGTTTTTCATCTGAGGTTCCCTTTTGGATGTTTTCTCCCAGCTAATTTTTCAAGTTATTTGTATTGCACTGAAGAGTCTCATTTTAACTTGTAGAAAGGGAGGATCCTCTAATTTTAGCTTTTGGAGTTGATTTGTTTAACTTCAGTGCAGTGCTTTGGGTTGTAAAAGTTGACATCGGAAGTTACAGGATAGAAGAAAGGGACTATGTGAATGGTGGTAATGAGCTCAACTCCTTCGTGAGAAACCAGTTTGATAGTGCTGCCAAAATCCTTTGTAATCATAGTTTTATTTTTAAGGGAAATTGTATTTAGAACAAAGAAGGCATAAGTTAATCCTACTCTGTATCAACCATTTCACACTTAAAACCAGGATTAGTTACAAAGAGCCAACATTTTGAGAAAAACTAGCAAATCGGAATGGCTCCCAGGACAAATAGGTGACAGTTGGAGCACTGATTCAAAAGAGAAATAGAAAGTCTCTCTTATGCACTGCTGAAATGAACATTGACTGCTACAGTATTTTGGATGCATCTTAGAAGCACACACAAGAACTTTAAGAACTGTATGTGCTGATGTGCTGTGACACAACGCTCATACTCCTAGAAATTTATTCAAAAAAAAAAAAAAAACAAGGAGAGCAAAGATAGCATTGTAAGATTGCTGGGGGTCTTTTTTGATGTTTTGCATTTTGATCTATTGAAAATTCAATAAATTCTTAAGATGACGATTTGTTAAATACATTATAGGGCTCACAAGGGTATAGTATGTAGCCATAAAATGAAATTTGAAATTGCTATTTACTGATGGAGGAGGTCTATAATACACAGTGTATTGTATAATGAATATTTGTTTAGAAATTATATGTATGCACATATGCATGAGAAAAAGTATGGGAGATTATACCATATGTTAATATTGGTCATATATAAAATTGTTTTCTTCAAAAGTATGTTTTCTATGATTTCTATTGTTTTATTTGTATGAGTTTTTAAATTATAAAATAAAAATAAAAGAATAGGTAAAATTCAGAAATGATATAGCTGGGTTAATAACTAATAGTGTAAAGATTTATGCTGCTCTTGAAAAATGAAATAACTGAATAGAATAAAAATGTACATCTATTTACAATAACTTCAAACAGGTGTCAGAATGAAGGAAAGGAAGCTGCAGAGGGCATTTTGAACACATACAAGGAAAATATACACAACAATGGAATGAGTGGCCTTACGTGTAGCAGGCACTTTAGATAGGAATAGAAGTGGAGGCTGGATAATTATTTATTAGTAAATGCTAAATAAATATACTTTGAATTAATAATTTAAAATATTTTCTGTATATTTTGAACCAACACAGAGATTCCCTATAGGAAAATAACATAAAAATAATCTATTTATTGAATAATATTCAATAGGCACAGGCAACCAAAGCAAAAATGAACACTTGAGATCACACCAAGTTAAAAAGCTTCTGCACAGCAAAGGAAACAATCAACAAAATGGAGAGACAGCCCACAGAATGGGAGAAAATGTTTGCCACCTACCCATCTGACAAGGGCTTAATACCCAGAATAAATAAGCAGCTCAAACAACTTTGTAGAAAAAAATCTAATAATCTGATTTAAAAATTGACAAAAGATCAGTATAGACATTTCTCAAAAGAAGACATATGAGTGACAAACAGTTATATGAAAAGGTGCTCAACATTATCGATCATAGGGGAAATGCATATCAAAACCACAATATCATCTCACACCAATTAAAATGGCTCTTATTCAAAAGACAGGCAATAATGAATGCTGGCAAGCATGCAGAGAAAAGGGAACCTTCATACAGTGTTGTTGGGAATGTACCTTAGTATAACCACTATGGAGAACAATTTGGAGATTCCTCATAAAAACTAAAAATAGAGCTACTCTGTGATCCAGCAATCCCACTGCTGGCTATAAACCCAAAAGAAAGGAAATCAGTATGTTGAAGATACATCGGCACTCTTTGTTGCAGAACTATTCAAAATAACCAAGATTTGGAAGCAACCTACGTGTCCATCAACAGATGACTAAAGAAAATATATATACACAATAGAGTACTATTCAGCCATTAAAAAGAATGAGATCCTGTCATTTGCAACAACAGGGATAGAACTGGAGATCATTATGTTAACAGAAATAAGTCAGGCACAGAAATACAAACATCACATCATCTCACTTATTTGTGTGACGTAAACATCAAAACAATTGAACTTAAGGACATAGAGAGTAGAAGGATGGTTACCAGAGGCTGAAAAGGATAGTGGGAGAATGGGGAGTGCGGGGGATGGTTAATGAGTATAAACAAAATAGAAAGCACTTTACAAAAGAAGATATACATGAGGCCAACAAACATATGAAAAAATGCTCATCATCACTGGTCATCAGAGAAATGCAAATCAAAACAACATTGAGATACCATCTCACGCCAGTTAGAATGGCGATCATTAAAAAATCTGGAGACAACAGATGCTGGAGAGGATGTGGAGAAATAGGAACACTTTTGCACTGTTGGTGGGAGTGTAAATTAGTTCAACCATTGTGGAAGACAGTGTGGCGATTCCTCAAGGACCTAGAAATAGAAATTCCATTTGACCCAGCAATCCCATTACTGGGTATATATCCAAAGGATTACAAATCGTTCTACTATAAGGACACGTGCACACGAATGTTCATTGCAGCACTGTTTACAATATCAAAGACCTGGAACCAACCCAAATGCCCATCGACAATAGGCTGGATAGGGAAAATGTGGTACATATACACCATGGAATATTATGCAGCCATCAAAAACGATGAGTTTGTGTCCTTTGTAGGGACATGGATGAACCTGGAAACCATCATTCTCAGCAAACTGACAGAAGAGCAGAAGATCAAACACTGCATGTTCTCACTCACAGGCGGGTGTTGAACAATGAGAACACATGGACACGGGGAGGGGAGCACTACACAGTGGGGTCAGTTGGGGGGAAATAGGGGAGGGACGGTGGGGGGTGGGGAGCTGGGGAGAGATAGCAAGGAGAGAAAAGCCAGATGTAGGTGATGGGGAGGAAGGCAGCAAATCACACTGCCACGTGTGTACCTATGCAACAATTTTGCATGTTCTTCAAATGTACCCCAAAACCTAAAATGCAATAAAATAAATAAATGGGAAAAAAATAAAAATAAAAATAAAACAAACAAACAAAAAAAAGTTTCATGAACAAAAGAATAAAAATGGAGACATTTGTACTAAAAAAAAAAAAAAGAAAGAATAAGACCTACTATTTGATAGCACAACAGGGTAACTATAGTCAATAATTGTCTATTTTAAAGTAATAAAAAGAGTGTAATTGGATCGTTTGTAACACAAAAGATAAACAGCTGAGGAGATGGACACCCCATTCTCCATGACATGAGTATTTCACATTGCAGCCCTGCATCAAAGCATCTCATGTGCCCCACAAATACATACACCTAAAATGTAGCACAAAAATTAAAAATAAAACAAAATTAAAAATCAAATAATCTTGTCTTGCCTGCTTGCTAATGAGAATATGTACTTCTTATTCCAAACAAAAATAGAATATTGACTCTCCATCTCAGAAGTTATATAAGATTTTGTTTGGTGTTGGTAGAAATATTTTTTATAGATATAATTTAAATTTTTAAAATATTTTCACTAGATCTGTGGAAAATCTAGATGAATTAGAACAGGGCATTCAATAGTTCAAAGAATAGTTTCTGTTTCTGTTAATCAGTTGACAAATTTCAGAATATTAATGTGAAAATTTTTTTTCTACCATGAAACTGTAGTTTATTCAGCTCATTAAGAAAACAGTGTGGGCCGGGCACAGTGGCTCACACCTGTAATGCCAGCACTTTGGGGAGCCAAGGTGGGTGGATCACAATGTCAGGAGATTGAGACCATCCTGGCCAACATGGTGAAAACCTGTCTCTACTAAAATACAAAAAACTAGCTGGGTGTGGTGGCACACCATTAGTCTCAGTTACTAGGGAGCCTGAGGCATGGGAATCACTTGAACCTGCGAGGCGGAGGTTGCAGTGAGCCGAGATCACGCCACTGCATTCCAGTCTGGCGACAGAGCAAGACTCCCTCTCAAAAAAAATGTAACAAACTGCCTTGTTCACACTCTATGCCGGTTGAGAGTAACACATAGTAGGTAGTCAATAAAATTATGTTGAATGAATAAAATGAATTTGAATCAAGCTTAAATATTAATTGTTGGGCTAATAACTTTTTAAGCTGCCATTTATTTATTGGCAAATGAATGATAACATTATCTTTCTATAGGGCTGCTTGGAGAATTAAATATAATATATACAGCTGTCATATTGCAGTACCTAGCAATCTGTAAAAGGTACTTCTTATTGTTATAATATTATTGCTATTTTGTGATTAGTATTTTCCCATTCTGATTTAGGTTTAGGCAAAATAACATTTACTGTTTTCTCTTTCTTAATATATAATGGTTATAGCCATTATATATTAATGGCGTTCTTAATATATAATATACATGCATATAGATATATATAATATTTCTCTTTCTTAATATGTAATGACTATAGCCATCATATATTAAAATTGCTTAAAATTGGTTAAAATTGCTTTACCAAAAGTAGCATTTTCTTGTTCTTTCCACAAATCCAACTTCTACTCATTCTTTCTTGTGCTTCGGTCTTCTTTTTCTCATAAAGCCTTTCCTCCTTTCAATGCTTCTGCCTACTGTGCTATATTTTCCTTCCTGCAATAAATCCTTTTCTTTGACAAGGGGTCTAGGTATCTGACCAGTCCTATTAGTACTAGGATGAGCATGTGATGCAAGTTGAGCCAATCGGAATTATCTTGACTGATTTGAGAAGAATCTCTCCTCTTATTCAAGGTGCTAAGCTGAAATTACTTACGTCTGGAGTTGCTTTAGGCGATGTTTTCTTCCAGTCATTGGAGGAAAGCCCACATTTAGGAAAGAAAGGAATACAATTGAAAAAAGAAGCTTTGACAAAATTGGTTCCTAGGTCTGGCCTGCCGGTAGAATCACCTTTGTATTTCATTGGTTTTCATATGCTTAAAATACAATGAGTTTGATTTCTATCTTGCAACCAAATGAGTCTGTTACATATTAAAATGTGACCTAAGTTCAATTTGTCACTGAACTTTGATGGACTCACTGATGAATTTTCAACTGGAAACAATCTTCATTTTGATCGTCCATTGTGCCAGAGTCTACGTTTCCAAGAAAAACAGAAACTTCCACTTAGAGAGGGCCAAATAATGTGCTCAGCTTTGTGTTCTGTGCTCTATGTCTAGCATCTCAGTTACTCTCCCAGGAATCCTATGAGGTAGATGCTATTATCACTCTGATTTTATACATGAGGAAAATTGGCTCCAAGAAGCTAACTGGGCTGACTATGTGAAAGATTAACTCTTCATTACACTGTCTGGAGATTATAGCATTGCTGCATTATTTCTATGTTCGGTAAGTGTGGCACAAAGAGGGGCTGAAGATATTGTTAATAAGACTAGAAAGCCTGGGCAGCTCTTCAGTGACCCACTGATTATTAATCTCAAGCCTGGTTCAAATGAACCAGAAATTATACAGACACCAGGCGATGAACACATGGTATATATTAAGCCTTCATATGCATTAGCTCTATTCCTCATGAAATTCTATAGAGAAACGATGATAAATAAGTTCATATCTGACATGGACTCTGGTCTGGTTATGGCCACATTGAGCATATTTTAAAAACAAATATTGGGCTTCAACTGGGTTCAGTTAAAAAAAAAATATATGCCTGTAATATAAATCAAGAGTGGAAAACAGAGAAGGCACATAGTATATTTTCTATTCCTTCTTCAGGATTATCTTAATTATTCTTATCTTGTGGATGAATTAACTGAGGTTTGAGAAGTTAGCTAACTTGTCTATGGCCATGCTGTAGTGAACTGCGACTTGAACCTGGGTTTATCGGAATCCAAACACTCTCTTCTTTCTATTTCATGTGATTCTCTCTCACTGTCGCAACTTATGTTGTTAGTTCTTTAGTGACGTTCGACTAAATAAAAGGTTAAGTCTTCAGTTGTTTCCAAGGATCTGTTGTGACACTCAATATAGATGGCAATTGACATAAAATGTAAATTCGTGAAGATGATCTGAAGATTTAATTGATCCCATATATGTAAAAGTCATGTGAGCATTTCAGCCCAGTATTGAAAATTACATACCCATAAGGGAGCTATATTTGCTAGTAGAAAGTGATTTATGTCATAAATTAGATGCATGTAAATAAGGTAAAATAGGAGTTAATACAAAGAAAATCGTGTCTTTTACCCATCAATTTATTTATCTATTCATTCCTCATGAATGCACTCATCAAACAGTTAGTAATACTATTCTACAGGCACTGGACTGATTTATTAACATAAGTTTGTAGGGAGTTAACTTAATTCTTATCTTCATTGAGTTTAAAACCATGTGAGGAATTACTGAGATATACCATAACAATGTTGAATTTAACCATAACTCTGTGACCCTAAATAAAAGTGACAAATAAATCCACACCCCCACCCTTTTGTGTTTCACAGATGACCTTTTACAAGGCACTATCCTCCCCATATGGTTTGGATAAGACTCACGGATGCTCCCTTGTTTACTTATGACAAATCCTGTCATGGTCATTGTTTATTTGGAATATCAGGAAATACACTTCCTTGTGATGATACGTGATGGTAAGAATTTAGCACAAATGCCAAAACCTTGACAAGCATGTTAGAATTCCTTCTTAACAATATCTCCCTCGTAGGGTTATTAAGTTGTGAGGGAAATGAAATTAAGGGCAGATTATGGAAATTTGGCTTATAAAATAAATGTGTATGCACTTTTTTCTAAATTGTACTTGGGCCACAGTGTTGCTTAACTAGTTTCACATGCTGTTTACCACGTACCAAGATATTTCTCTTAGAGTTCTGTTGGTTGTGATGCAGGCATACCCCAAATTTGGTCTTAGCCCAAGACACTTCTTGGCTTTACTCAGGAAAGAATTCAAGAGTAGCTGAGCAGTGAAAGTAAGCAAGTTTGTTAGAGTAACAGTATACAGCAAAATGTCTCCATAGGCAGAGCAGTCCAAAGAATCAGCAGCCACAGCATGGATTACTGGCTGGCTATAGTAATATTCTATCTTGATTAGATGCTAATTAAAGGGAGGATTATTCAGCATTTTCTAGAAAAGAAGGAGAAGTTCCTGGAAACTTATATGGTAACTTCTTGATTGTTTCCATGGCATTTGTAAACTGACATGGTACCAATATGAGTGTCTTTAATAATGAGCACTGAGGGCAACCAGAGATTGCTTTCATCACCATCTGCTGGTTTCAGCCAAGTTCCTTACTGCATCTTGTTTTTGATGAGCAGGCTCCTTAATGGTGCTCAGAAAACAAGTTCAGCTGATCTACCTCAGTTGGTCTTCAAATTATACAAGATAATTTCCTGCCAAAAGGGCCCCAACCATTTAGAGAATGTATCTAGTATCAATAACAATTTTTACATGTTTATTTTAGGGGATTGTAGGTTTTCTAAATTGAGTTAAAATTCAGAATGCTAAATAAAATTCAACAGAGAATTTGGGAATTGATAAATAGGTAATAAAATAGAGCTGTTAGTATGGTTGAGAGAGCATATAAAGCACAGAGTGAGAAAGTGAGAGGGCCTGGAACAGAAGCCCAAGGTCACTTTATGTACAAGGGTAGACATTGGAATAACAGCTAGCAAAGTCTACTGAAAGGACATATTTGTGATGTGCAAAGGCACAAAGTTAGAAATAAGAGAAGAGACAATTGAAGTAGGAAGAGAGGAGCAAACCTCTTGAGAATTTGAGAATTCAGGTAAGAGGAGGACTGAAATCACTTGTTATCCCTAACCCACCAGAGACTACAGATAGCCTAGGTAAGGGCATTTCAGGGGAGCATGAGGGAAGAGGCCAAATTGAAATAAGTTCAGAACAATAACGTCTAGAAGATTCAGTAAGTGTAGACAATTCTCTCAAGAAGTTGGTCCTTCAGAAAGGGTGATAAAGAATTAGCTGAAGGGGGCCAGGCGCGGTGGCTTATGCCTGTAATCCCAGCACTTTGGGAGACCGAGGTGGGAGGATCATGAAGTCAGGAATTTGAGACCAGTCTGACCAACAGGGTGAAACCCCGTCTCTAAAAAAAAATTAAAAAAATAAAAAGAATTAGCTGAAGGGGAAAGAGGAGTTGATGGAGGTTGTTCACTCCACCCCTTTTTTCCTTGTTTAACAAAAGGAGATTTTAAGATGTTTAAATGCTGTTGGAAAAAGCCAGTTTATAAGGGGAAAGGGAGATAATGGAGTGTGTTCCTAGCAATGGGAGAATATGAACCATGATGCACAGGTGGAATGACTACCTTAGAGGAAAGAAAAGTCTTGCTTTTCACCATATACAAATGGGGGATTAGGAAAGAATGTGCTACTATAGGGCAGTGCAGACAGTTTGGTGCTGTGGAAGAGATGAAACAATTGAATTAGGGAAGAACAGAGGCCAAGGGATAATGCTGATGGCACAGGAGAGACTATGTATCCTGATTTCTAGAGGCACCAGTCTGAAAGTTTGTATAATTTTCCTGTAATTGTTCAGTATCCTAGGTGGAGAGAACAAGAACACAGATTCCTTCTTTGCCCAGTGAGGTTAAATAATTAAGCTAATATCACACAGTGTGTTACTTCCATACATTTATTCCTCTGGGTGTGGATATCCAGTTTTCCCAACACCATTTATTTGTTTGTTTTTTATTTTCATTTCTTTTTTTGAGACAGCGTCTTGCTCTGCCACCTAGGCTGGAGTGCAGTGATGTAATCTTGGCCCACTGCAACCTCCACCTCCTGGATTCAAGTGATTCTCCTGCCTTAACTTCCCTAGTAGCTGGGATTATAGGCACGTGCCACCACACCCAACTTATTTTTGTATTTTTAGTAGAGACAGGGTTTTACCATGTTGGCCAGGCTGGTCTCGAACTCCTGACCTTGTGATCTGTCCACCTCAGCTTCCCAAAGTGATAGGATTACAGGTATGAGCCACTGCACCTGGCCACAACACCATTTATTGAAGAGACTGTCCTTTCCCCACATGTGTTCTCATATTCTTCAGCAAATATTTATCACACATCTATTATGAATCAGGCAGTATTTTAAGCACTTGTGAGCAAATAAACTAAAAAAGTTTCAGTTATGGAGCTTACATTTTAGTGAACTCAATTTTAGGATCAGAGCCAGAGTTGTGTTAAGTTCAAAATGTTTCCATCTCCTAACAGTCAATCTCTTTGGCTGCATTTGGAGAAAATTAAAGCCCTAAACTTTCTGAATAAAAGCATAAAATGTTAGTGGAATTAATGTTTATATTTTGCACTTACAGCATAAATGCACACTGAGGAGAATATAGTCTTAGACTCTAAGAAGCAAGTAGTATCTATTTCTTTATTTTTTTCAATAATGCAAAAACTTTTGGTACCAGAGTTATTTCCACTAGACTCTATGCTCTTTGAATTTCAGGAATGTTTGTTATTCATGTTTACATTCCCAATGCCTAGCATAATACCTCACATATATTATGTCTCAATAAAGAGTTATTGAACTAATGAATGAATTCATTCAAACATGACACCATTAAATAAATTGAAACAGTGATTTATAATAAGAAGTTGGATATTGCATCAAAGGGAAATGTGATGTCTCAGGATTCTTTTCCATTACTTTCAATACCATGCATACACAGGACTCATTAACAATGCCAGATGCATACCTCATTACCACTCACTAAAAACAAAACCAACCAACAACAAAACTCTATATAGTGGTCATAAAATATATGGAAAATATAGAAGACAAATTATAACCCTAATAACATTAATTTCAGCAATTTTCACTCAAGCTGTAAGTTGTAGGGTGTTTTATTGCTAGACTTTTATAAACTTCAAATTCTTGCCATGGACTACAATAAATTTTGAGTGGAAGATCCACTTAGCTGTGAAAAATGTTTATGGCCTTGATGTATTCTGAGTAATTTGGGGCAATAAATCTATGGGAAATACAAGAAACAACATTGTTTGTGGTAGTTACTTTCCAGAAAATAAAGAAAAAAAATTGGAGTCGTTGAAAATACCTCATCTTCACAGATTTCTTGTTAGGTTACCCATGCAGATAATTTAAATTTGCTAAAACTCTGTTTGATTACCTATAAAAAGGGCATTATAATAATAACTGGAATATAGTAATTGTTTAATAAATATGTGTTTGAGCAGATGTTCTGCAAAGAGAACGATTTTTGAAGTGTACAGAACTGAATTCAAATCCTAGCTCTGTGACTGGTGTGGTGTGTGTGTATGTGTGTGTGTGTGTGCGTCTTCTAGCCATGTCATTATGCTATTTAATACACATAACAAACTTATGAGGCAAGCACTGTGATGCCTCCGTTTTACAGATAAAAGTACAGAATAAGAGATTAAATAACTTTCCCAAGAGCTAGAAGTTTACAAAGCCAATACTCTAACCCAGAAATTCCAACTCTGTAAGTCTGTGTTCTTAACCATTAGGATATACTAGATATAAATGAAATTCAGAGAAAAAAATATTGGCATCAGGAGCAGAATGCAAATATGTTAACTAATTATTTATTCATGCAGAATATTTACTGAGAACCTACTATATGTCCCAGACTCTGCTGGTGCTGTGAATGTGGTGGTGATTCACAATAGAAACAGACATGATTCCTGGCCTCAAAGAGCTAACAATACAAGGAAGAAAGATGAACCATATCATGACATAAATAAGTATAGATGACAAGGCTTTAAAATGAAGATGTGTTTGCATGTGTGGTCTTTTTTTCTTTTAGCCTGGACTCTAAAAGCATAAGGAAGGTGCCAGCTACTGGATAGAGGCTCAGTAAATAAACATTGAAAGAAAATCAAAGACTTAAAGGTAGGTATACTATGTGATCCAGCAATCCATTACTGGGTATATATCCAAAGAAATATAAATCACTCTATTATAAATATACATGCATGTATATGTTTGTTGTAGTACTATTTACAATAGCAAAAACATGGAATCAACCTAAATTCCCATCAATGATAGACTGGATAAAAAAATGTGATACATATATACCATGGAATACTATGCAGCCATAAAAAAGATTATATCCTTTGTAAGGCCATGGATGGATATGGAGGTCATTTTCCTCAGCAAGCTAACGCAGAAACAGAAAACCAAATTCCACCTGTAAGTAATTACAGGCGGCAGCTAAATGATGAGAACACATGGACACATAGAGGAGAACAACATGCTGGGGCCTATTGAAAGGTAGAGGGTGGGTGGAGGGTTGGAGGAGAAAGAGAACCAGGAAAAATAGCCAGTGAGCACTAGGCTTAATACCTGGGTATTAAGTATAACAAGCCTGTGTAACAAGCCTGCACATATACCACTGAACTTAAAAGTTAAAAAAAAAGAAAATCATATGGTTGTTAAATCATGTTAAAAAAAAATGCTGTTTTGAGAAAGCAGAAAACATATATTTCAAAACGTTTCAAAATCAATTAGATAGATGTAAAATAGATAATATTAAAAGATAGTTTGTAAACATAAAAATGCTTAGCTTCAGCATCTAGTAATGTTAATTTATGTGGAAAGTCTTAGCTTCTCACAAGGTAAGATGAATGAAGTATTATGTATGTTGTGCTCCTCTGTCTTAAATATCTCTATGATAAAATGTAAAAAATAAATGTGGTATTTGGAGCCAAATAATGGAAACATATGGTTTTATAAATATAAATGGACAAAGTTTCAAAGATATGAGCCTTGTGCTGTGAATAAAGCAACCATCATAGCCTAATTGTCTTCAGGATAAAGGCCCAACTAAGTTTGTTTGTTTTCAAGGAGGTGCTCAATCCTTCATTTGACTACCTCTCTACTCTAGACTCCTCACACTCCTTACATAAATCTTGAATGCTGCAGTCTCTCTTCTTAGTCTGGGCCCCTGTCTCACAATGGTCCCTGTGTTTGGCATCATTACTAACCATGCTTTACTGACTTATTCATCCATTAAGGCCCTGTTGAGGGCAGAGAAACAAGACTGTCGTGGATGGCATGATTTATCCTATTATGATCCAATGCTTGGGGTTATGACACCCTTCAACAAAGCTTGGGTTCTATGGTTGGAAATGATGGTTTTATAGGCAAATAAGAGTATTGGCCACACAGCACACTAGTGGCAAAAATCAGCCCTGAAAGAAATGTCTCCTGATTTCTATCTCCACAAACTTCACATCTTGTCATGAATTTACTGCTTATTTGAATTCTGCTGTGCTGAATGCTGAATGTGTGTTCCCAGGACTCCTCTGTGAATGTGCTGTTGTGTGTGCCCTTCCTGGGAGAAAATGGAAATTACAGTTGCCCACCTCTCATCCTCGAGGGATACAGTCCAAGATCCCCTGTAGATGCCCAAAACTAGGTTAGTGTGGAACCTGATGGCCATTAATTGAAGAGCATTTCTGTGCATGCCTTCCACCCACAAATTTCATGCCTTTTTTCATCTTAAGCACTTACCATACACTGTGGCTGTGACTTTGTAGTTTGAGGTACAACAGCAAAACTACCATGTATATCTTTTTCCTTCTTCACAATTTTATGGATAGACAATTCCTTCTTACATAGATCTAAGCAACCCAAACAGAATTTTTTTCCTTCCATTAAGTTGATAAATTTTGCCTTCTCTCTTAAAGGGTGCGCTTGAGTCTTCTCTTTGGCATATTTGAATTGCCAGTATCACTACTCTTTGTGCTTTCAGGAAATGTTATGGAAGATAAAGGTGACTTGAAGGCAAGCACTGTGATGCAAGAACAGCAGTACCATGAAGGATTGATAACATGGAGGACTGATAACCTGGAAGGCTAAGTGACTCACTCGTTGTCAGGCAGCATATACAGCATGGATATGCTGGACAAAGGGATGATTCACCTCCCAGGTAAGATGGAGAGGGACAGTGTAAGATTTCATCAGGCTACTTAGAAGGCATGTAATTTAAAATTTATGAATTGTTTATTTCTGGAATTTATCATTGGGTATTTTCTGATCAGAGCTGACCTTGGGCAACTGAAACCACCGCACAGAAAACCCTGGATAAGGAGGGACTGCCATTTGTTGTACTAAGGAGGAAATGTAAGCCATTTTTTTCCATGCAGCAGATTTACAATAATCATCAAACCATCCTGAAGGCAGTTAAATACGACCCCATCTTCTATTGACAGAAAACAATACTAAATGTTTCTGAGTTGTGAACAAGAGTTTTTGAAAATGCAGTGGTTTCTCATCCAGACACAGGCAAGCACTTCTGAAACGTGTCACTGAATGGGGATGCTATTATAGAGAATAAACACCCAGCCACACACTCTGCTTTTTTCAATGGATCAGTTTTCTGTTACTTGAAACTAGGTTCGAGCTTTTAAAATTTCCAATTACATGCATTCAAAGTTCAAAGTAAAAAAGACTGGTTCAAATTCAAAACATTACAGTCTTTTATTTTCTTCCATAAATAGCATGTTGTCAACTGAATTCAGGCATTAGCTAAACTATGACTCAGTAATGTGCAGTCTTCAAGTACTGTGAGTAAAAGTAGCAATTATTCTACATGAGGTAACCAATGTATTAAAAGAGACGTAAATGAACTCAAGTTTTTCTTGTCGACCATAAATATTCAGCATTTCTGAACACAACCCATTTAGACTAGTGAGTAGCAATAATTTGGTTTATTTATCAACAATTTGGTTTATTTATCAAAATAAGGTAATCTCTCATCCTGAGCCGTTGGATTATTCAGAAAATGCAATCACTTCAAAGTGGCTGTGTGAGTTTGGGCAGGCCTCTTTTTCCTGGACATTACCTATAAAATCAGGACAGTTATTTAATGCAGGTGATGTGTAAAGCTCGTGCAAACCCAAATTGGATTAATTCTATCTACGAACATGCAGAAAGCATTCAGTTGGAGGATTGTGCCCAAGTTGTAATCTACTTTTTACCAACTTTAATTAAAGAAAGTATTTTTATTCTTTGTGGTTCAGAGTTTTATTGCATATAAATTAGTGACAATGTAATTCCCACCCCTTCAAGTGGAAGTAATAATCAAAATAAACATATGAAAAACAATTTGTTAAATTGATGGGCTAGGGGAGGTCCCCAAATGTCAGTGGGAACTCAACTTCGACTGGTGTCCAGGCTCTTGACACCAACCCAAGAAGAAATTCAAGGACAAGTCAAATAATAGCGGAAGTGTGGAGATTTACTGCGAAGTGAAAGTACACACTCAAGAAAGGGGAGTTTGGGTGTACTCAAGAGAGCGAGTTGTGCTCCATGGGGCTTGGGGCATCTATCTCTATGGGTTTATTTAATCAAGGGGAGTCATATTCATGGAGATTTCTGGAAAAAGGTAAAAGATTTCATGGAAATATGGTGCCACCCATTTTTATAAGTATCAGTGTTCTGTAACTGTCATAGCACTGATGGGTGTGTAATTTAGTATGGTAATGAGAATATAATGAGGTCTAGGTAAGACCTAAGTCACATCTAGCTCCATGTTGGGTCTAGTTGGTCTCAGCCAGGTTGGCCCCCATTCTGTTTTTCAGGGTCTTATCACCCCTAGTATATGCAGCTATTCCACCTGTTTCCTTTTTGCTAGTCATGTGAGACTGTTGCCTGGAATTTTCTATTCTCCTGTGACCACCCTGTATTATTCCTGTATTAAAGTGAAAAGTTATCTATAAATGTCCTGTAAAACAGTCATTGAAGGTTTTCCACATGCCATGTACTATGGCAATTTCTACAAATACAAGGGTGACAATTAGAGGATCCTGCAAAGAATGCTTATTGTGAAAGAGGCATTAACGGATAACAGAGTAAGAATAAATAAACTTTGTTAAGCACTTGTTATGTATAGGCTCTGTGCTAGCCACTTTTCAAATTTATTCTTTTAAAAATATTTACTGGGAATATATTCATACTAGTTCATGCTTTATCACTTAAATTATGTTTTCTTCTTGCATAAATCTTCGCAACTAAGTTATGAGACATGTTACATTACAGTGCTCTTTTGAGGAGAAGGATACCAAACCTCAGAAAATTTTGGCAACTTCAACCAGTCTCCAGAAGCTAATAATTAGTAAAATTGAGTTAGAGTGTTACACTTTTCTGAATGTAACATCTGTATTAAGTTTTAGCCTAAAATTTAACTGACCTAGGAAGGAGGCCATTAGGAAAGGCCTCAAGGGGTGAAAAGGGGAGATGTAATCTTGATATAGGAGCCTTCCAAGTAGACAAGGGTTTGGGGAGACCTTTTAAAGACAAAGCATTCAGCAAATGTAAAGACATGGAAGCAGGGAACAGCATGACACGTTGAGGAAACTAAATGGCACTAAATAGCAGGGCGTCAAGGAGCCTGTTGTTCAGTTATTATTATGCAAAGCTGTGACATAATTTTGCCAGGTTCAGGATACTTTTCATCCTAATTACTTTGTTCATGTGTCTTCACTTCTTCTTCCATCAACTTTTGCTTGGAATGAGATACCAACGAAAAATCAGTTGGTCATTCTGTGAGCTGGTTGAAGTGATTTTTCAGAGGATCTGGACAGCAGCTTGCCTTGGCCTCAGCTCAGAAAATACATGCTACCAAAAATAAATGCATCTCTGTCTACAATTCTGCAGCTGGAGGAAACAAAGCAGATGGTCGTGAAACCAAGAGCAGCCCCCACAGAACACCATGAAACAGTACAAGGCCGGGCGCGGTGGCTCAAGCCTGTAATCCCAGCACTTTGGGAGGCCGAGGCGGGTGGATCACGAGGTCGAGACCATCCTGGTCAACATGGTGAAACCCCGTCTCTACTAAAAA